>NC_092160.1:30949718-31057218 GCF_045791955.1 Oncorhynchus clarkii lewisi | reverse complement strand
TCAAGTGAAAATGCAGAAGGTGTAAAGAACGCCAGTTGGATGTGTGTTGTTTTCCGTTGTTGATGTGATGTGTGTTTTATCATAACAGATGTGTGTTTGCCATTGTTGATGTGATGTGTGTTTTGTACCGTTAGACTCATCATAACAGATGTGTGTTTGCCGTTGTTGATGTGATGTGTGTTTGGTACCATTAGACTCATCATAACAGATGTGTGTTTGCCGTTGTTGATGTGATGTGTGTTTGGTACCATTAGACTCATCATAACAGATGTGTGTTTGCCATTGTTGATGTGATGTGTGTTTTGTAACGTTAGACTCATCATAACAGATGTGTGTTTGCCGTTGTTGATGTGATGTGTGTTTTGTAACGTTAGACACATCAACAGATGTGTGTGGTCTCTCTGTGAATGTTGTTTCTGTTAAGATGGCCCATTCCTCAGTCTAGGGGCTCTATTGGAATGAAATTTGGTCCCCTCCCCATTTTATTTCATTTGATAAAAAATCAAGTGTAGCCTACCCTCCCCTTAATTAAGCCTGGTTTATAAGCATTGCACTTATCCTGGCCATTAGCCAAGTAGCCTCTGGATACAGGCCTTTTAAATGGTCTACTGAGAGTGACGTGAAATATTTAGGAGATTTTGACATACCTGCATACTTCATTTAGCTTGTTCAGTAGATTATCCATCCCCATTCTCAAATAGAGCCCCTCGTTTGATAACCAGTTCCTCCAAACTATTCAGTCCTCCTATAAATGCTTTATCAACGGCAGATTGTTTTGAGGATCTGCCTCGCACATAGGCAACGATACAATCGACAGTATCCTAGTATTTTGTATAGATGTGCCAGTGTTATGCGTAAAGACATTTAGACCTACCTGTGCACACAGTGCCATGGAACGAGAGATGCGCATTATGACATCATACTTCTGACCCCACCCTATTTATAAATATTCTTGCTGTTTTTTTTATTTATTATTGTTTGTCCATTTCATATCGGGCCCTACATAGTGCTACCCTTACCCTGGGCCTAGGATACTAAGGCTGGTTCAACAGCAATACGTCTTGTTTTTTTTTATCCTGGCCTGGCAACGCAGCCGATCCATAAAAGGTGTTTAAATGTTCTATCCGTCAGAGTGCCTTGAATTGAAAATATACCTCACATCCAAAAACAGACACACACATGCCTACCTGCTTGCTACCTTTCAATTGTTCAGGTATCCATTCCCATCTCCAAAGAGCCCATCTCCTCAGGTGACCAAAGACGCTCCAAACTTATTTCAAATGTTCAGTCCTATAATGCAGCATCGGCGGTAGTCCTAGGCTATATCTGGCTTATTGAGAACCTGTCTCACACATACAATACAATTTACAGGAACCTATAATGTTTTATTTCAGGAGAATTGCGATGCGCTTGTCGGCTAGGCTTGGTGAAGCCAAATACAACCATTTTGACTGCCAACACTCCCAAGTGTGGCTATTGAGCAAATACTGGATGTTTTTTAATTTACTGTTGCTATTAAGTTATTGTAGCCTTTGCTATTTAATAAACTGTAGTATCAATATACTATATACTGTAGTATCAATATACTATAAACTTTAGTATCAATATGCTATAAACTGTAGTAGTGTCAATATACTATAAACTGTACTATCAATATACTATCAACTGTAGTAGTATCAATATACTATAAACTGAAGTAATGTCAATATACTATAAACTGTACTATCAATATACTATCAACTGTAGTAGTATCAATATACTATAAACTTTAGTATCAATATACTATAAACTCTAGTATCAATATGCTATAAACTGTAGTAGTATCAATATACTATAAACTGAAGTGTCAATATACTATAAACTGTAGTAATGTCAATATACTATAAACTGTACTATCAATATACTATAAACTGTACTATCAATATACTATCAACTGTAGTAGTATCAATATACTATAAACTGAAGTATCAATATACTATAAACTGTAGTAGTCTCAATATACTATAAACTGTTGAATGAATATACTATCAACTGTTTTATCAATATTCTATCAACTTTAGTATCTATATACTGCAAACTGCGGTAGTATCAATATACTATAAACTGCAGTAGTATCAATATACTATGAAGTGTAGTATCACTATACTATAAACTGTAGTAGTATCAATATACTATGAAGTGTAGTATCACTATACTATAAACTGTAGTAGTATCAATATACTATCAACTGTAGTATTGATATACTATAAACTGTAGTATCAATATACTATGAACTGTAGTATCAATATACTATGAACGGTAGTAGTGTCAATATACGTGCTATAAAGTGTAGTATCAATACACTATAAACTGTAGTATCAATATACTATGAACTATAGTATCAATATACTATAAACTGTAGTATTATCACAATACTATCAACTGTAGTATCAATATACTATAAACTGTAGTATCAATATACTATAAACTGTAGCAATATCAACATACTATAAACTTTAGTACTATCAATATACTATAAACTTTAGTATCAAAATACTATCAACTGTAGTGGTATCAATATACTATAAACGTTGTATCAATATACTGTAAACTGTAGTAGTATCAATATATTATGGACCAGGAGGAAAATATGCCATGTCCCCAGCCAAACTTAAAGATTGTCAATAACTTACAGAACTCGAGACAAATGCATGCAGTAGACTAAGCCATGGAACACATGGATTGGCCAGTGAGTGGCCAGGCCCTAGTCACACCTACAGGTTGTTTATTCTTCAAAACCCTGCCGTTTCACACCACCGCCAGCTACTGCACTCATAATTCTGTCTGTGAAAATAGTACAAATATTTTGACCTATAGCGCTACTGCCATCTCTGAGATTTACCACTGGGTTAGGCTTGTTAAAATAGAGCCCTAGATGTGTGTCAGAACTGTGTTGTTCTGTGTTTGGTTTGGTGTGTCACAGTACTGTACTGTCCTGTGTTTGTGTTACATCGTGGTTTGACAGTAACTGTGTGTGTATTACATTGTGGTTTGACAGTAACTGTGTGTGTATTACATCGTGGTTTGACAGTATCTGTGTGTGTATAACATCGTAATTTGACAGTAACTGTGTGTATTACATCGTGGTTTGACAGTAACTGTGTGTGTATTACATCGTGGTTTGACAGTAACTGTGTGTGTATTACATCGTGGTTTGACAGTAACTGTGTGTGTATTACATCGTGGTTTGACAGTAACTGTGTGTGTATTACACGGTTGGCACAAGGTGAAGTACTGCTCTTGAATTTTCAGATTCATTGTTAGATATCATCTTGAGAAAGAGGGCCTTGTTTTATGGACATGGTTTGAAAATGATAAAGGTATATCATTCATTAGAGTTTTGTTTACTGTAGAGATAATGCAACAAGATGCCATGGCAACTGATAAGAAATCTACTACTACTATAATTACCAATGGCATTAGAGCATGTTGATCTAGTATGTTCTATTTTACTCTCAAGGCTCTCCAAGATCTCCATAGAGAAACCGTGTCTATAATCAGTTAAAAAATACGAAGAAGGACACTGTGTTTTTCAAGATGCCATGGCAACTTTAAAACTTTCCATCATCAAATATTGATTATTCACAGTTTTATATTGGCTGTGGAGTAGTTGTTGTAATGCTCATAGATCGTAGTCCAACAGCTTTCTATTCTTATAAATCTATTTTGATTGCTCTTAATTTGCGTAGTCTTAGGGTGCTATTCAATCAAACACGTAATCAGCAAAGACGGAACACTCTCCTTCGTCAATGGAAACGCCTGATTTCATATATGTGCTGGAAGAATGTTATTTCCCCGGGTCCTCGTGTTTGCCTGATTCAAGGATTGTTTGAATAGCATCTCTAGTTCTCCCTTGTGTCATTACTAGAGCAGAGATGTGTATTTTCCATCCTCAAGCATCATCATATGATCATAATATTATATGCTACAATAGTAACACAGTGCTGAACAACGTAGTGCATAGTTGTAGTTGCTTGTTTGTTGTGAAAGCATGACTAGATGTTGTGTACAATGTTCTGTTTCTGATCCAATACTGACCATGTTTCTCTGGTTATCCACTTCTCCACCCCTTTGATTCTACTATTTGCCTCTTCCCCTACTCTGTTCCCTCCTTCCTGCCCCCTACTCTGTTTCCTCCTTCCTGCCCCCTACTCTGTTCCCTCCTTCCTGCCCCCTACTCTGTTCCCTCCTTCCTGCCCCCTACTCTGTTCCCTCCTTCCTGCCCCCTACTCTGTTCCCTCCTTCCTGCCCCCTACTCTGTTCCCTCCTTCCTGCCCCTACTCTGCACCCTCCTTCCTGCCCCCTACTCTGCTCCCTCCTTCCTGCCCCCTACTCTGTTCCCTCCTTCCTGCCCCCTACTCTGTTCCCTCCTTCCTGCCCCCTACTCTGTTCCCTCCTTCCTGCCCCCTACTCTGTTCCCTCCTTCCTGCCCCCTACTCTGTTCCCTCCTTCCTGCCCCCTACTCTGTTCCCTCCTTCCTGCCCCTACTCTGCACCCTCCTTCCTGCCCCCTACTCTGCTCCCTTCTTCCTGCCCCCTACTCTTCTTCCTCCTTCCCGCCCCCTACTCTGCACCTGCCTTCAAGGTGTGAACAGGTGCGTGCCCCCCTCCTACCCCCCTCCCCAGGATCCCCTACCCCTGGAACAGTATGACCTAGCAAAGGACTTGGCACATGCAGAGGTTTTTGAATTGAGTCAATCCAAACGAGGCCAGGCTCCTTTCTGGCACAACAATTTTACTAGATTAACACCTTTTAAGAAATAGAGAAACAGACTCTTTCCAAGGACCATCTATTTTTTTCTGAGAGACACTCAAACTAAAATATTTGGAAGATTACATCGTTGTCCTGTGAAAAATAATTGAAGACAAAAAAAAGAACTACTGGAAGAAGGACCAATGATGTTTATTTGTGAGTTTCATTGTGGAGACTGAGTTTGTGAGTTGTCACCCAGGAGACTGGAGAACTATGGATTCTAACTTCTTCACTTCATTCTAACTGTTCTTGGTTCTGAGTTCCAATGCTTCTCTCCTTCAGTAGACACTCCTGTTCCATACTGAACTGTACTGTACAGGAGTCTACTACTACATCCCTCAACCCCACCATCGCCATCTGAATGTCCTGGATTCATGGAGATAGCTTTTATTTTGTTCTTTTCAGGCTCTGCCTCTTTTCCATATTTGAAGTAAGCATATTTAATGTTTCTTTACCAGAACTAGTGAGTCCACCTATCTACAGTACAGTATGATTGTGTAGATGACAGGCGCTGTGTTGATGTGTGTGTCTGTGAGGATTATGTTGTTGTGAGTGTGCACTGCAACGATGAGGCTGAAATGGCATCCTATTCCCTATATTGTTTGGTAGGTGGGGTGCCACTTTAACTGACAGGAGAGCTGTTGGCCGGTTCTAATGTTTCTCAGAAGTTCTGTCGTCAGCATCACTGACGACTGTCCCATTAAAGACTGGTCAGACCATATCTCTCTCTCTCATTCTCTCTCTCGTCTATCTATCTCTCTCTCTCTCTTTACCCTCTGTCTATCTCTCTCATTCTCTCTCTCGTCTATCTCTCTCTCTTTACCCTCTGTCTATCTCTCTCTCTCTCTCTCTCTCTCTCTTCTCTTTACCCTCTGTCTATCTCTCTCATTCTCACTCTCTCTCACTCTCTATTCACTCTGTCTATTTCTCTCTCTGTGCTTTCTGTTTTTCTCTATTCCCTTTCTTTCTCTCTCTTTACCATCTGTCTCCTCTCTATTCCCCCATCTCTCTCCCCCTCTCCCTCTCTCTCTCTCCCTCCCTCCCTCTCTCTTTCTCTCGTCTCAATCCCCATTCCCCTCTATATCTGTCTTATCTGTCTCTTTCCCCTCTCTCTGTCTCTCTTTTCCCTCTATCTTAGTTGTCTCTCTCTTTCTGTCCCCTCCCTTCTATCTGACTATGTTTTTGTTTAGTGAGGTTAGACATCTAATTGGATGTCTGCCATTATCCATGATATTACGGCAGGTCAGGGAAATAATCAATAGCCGTAACATCAATACAACATTTACATAATCTACTACACACCAAACACTGTTGACAGGGTATAATCATTGCGTCCATCCACAGAGGCTGAGTGTTGGGTCACAAAGGGTTTCATGTTCCTGTCTGTCTGAGTACTAAGATGTAGACCAGTAGAATGTCTGTCTGTCTCACCTGTCTGCCTGAGTACTACGCTGTAGACAGGTAGAATGTCTGTCTGAGTACTGAGCTGTAGACAGGTAGAATGTCTGTATGTCTGAGTACTGAGCTGTAGACAGGTAGAATGTCTGTCTGCCTGAGTACTGTGCTGTAGACAGGTATAATGTCTGTCTGTCTGAGCACTGAGCTATAGACAGGTAGAATGTCTGTCTGCCTGAGTACTGAGCTGTAGACAGGTAGAATGTCTGTCTGTCTGAGTACTGAGCTGTAGACAGGTAGAATGTCTGTCTGTCTGAGTACTGAGCTGTAGACAGGTAGAATGTCTGTCTGCCTGAGTACTGTGCTGTAGACAGGTATAATGTCTGTCTGTCTGAGCACTGAGCTGTAGACAGGTATAATGTCTGTCTGTCTGAGTACTGAGCTGTAGACAGGTATAATGTCTGTCTGTCTGAGTACTGAGCTGTAGACAGGTATAATGTCTGTCTGTCTGAGTACTGAGCTGTAGACAGGTAAAATATCTGAGTACTGAGCTGTAGACAGGTAGAATGCCTGTCTGTCTCACCTGTCTGTCTGATCGGACTAACACATATAATCTAATTCCATGACAGAAATGACAAAATGACAAAATTATATGACAGATAATTTTTCTTTTTTTCATTTTATTCAGCTGTCGAATAATTGACTTTCACAATGAAGCAAATAGGTTTTTTCTCGTTTTTTAAAATTCTGCATATGTTGAGGAAGCAGAGCCAACCATACAGTTGTGTGTGTTCCCTTGTTTTAGACATAAGTAAGAATACTACACTATTGGAGATGGTGTCAACCAGCGGAGGCTGCTGGGGAGGCTGATGAGGGGAGGACGGCTCATAATAAAGTCTGGAACGGCGTCAATGGAATGGTATCAAACACATCAAAGACGTGGTTTCCATGGTTTCCATGGTTTCCATGTGTTTGATACCATTCCATTGACGCCGTTCCAGACATTATTATGAGCCGTCCTCCCCTCAGCAGCCTCCACTAATATCAACTGGTGTCGGGTTTCATTTCAAGTTCTGATGTGGCTCAGTTGGTAGAGCATGGTGCATGTAATGCCAGGGTTGTGGTTTCCATTCCCTTGGTGGCCCAGTATGAAAATGTATCCACTCACGACTGAAGGTTGCTCTGTAGAAGAGCTTCTCCTAAAAGTTCAATGTTTTTTAAGGGTGAGAATGTTGTAAACTAGAGAGAAATATCCACTGAATATCTCTGTTTATAGGTCTTTGTTTTCCTGTTTCAAAGTTTGAATTTAAGTTCATCAAGTCTGTCATATTAATGATCAAATCTTCTATATTAGTTATAAAATCTGTCATATTAATGATCAACTCTGTCATATTAATGATCAACTCTGTCATATTAATGATCAACTCTGTCATATTAATGGAAGCGATGTTCATACTTAGACACAAATACAGAAACAGATTTTTTATCAGATGATACCAGTTGATGGAAATCAAATACAGTATGCCAACTTGTGCAATGTGATATATCATTGTATCTACAATACTCACGACAATGTGATATAAAACAATTATTATATAGTTTTATGTCATTTGTTTGCCTTCTCATAGGCCCTATATAAATTAATTATTGAAGAAGAAATCATTTAGATTTTATTTGTATGGTGTGTAATTTATGTTTTTTTATTTCAGTAAAACAAATGTGATAAAAGGATGATTTGATTCCTGGTATCTCTAGAAAGTGTTCCTAGAATGATTGCTTTAGATCAGGGTGGCCAACCCTCCTCCTGGAAAGATACCCTCCACCTGGAGAGATACCCTCCTCCTGGAAAGTTACCCTCCTCCTGGAGAGATACCTTCCTCCTGGAGAGATACTTTCCTCCTGGAGAGATACTTTCCTCCTGGAGAGATTCCCTCCTCCTGGAAAGATACCCTCCACCTGGAGAGATACTTTCCTCCTGGAGAGATACTCTCCTCCTGGAAAGTTACCCTCCTCCTGGAAATTGACCCTCCTCCTGGAGAGATACCTTCCTCCTGGAAAGATACCCTCCTCCTGGAGAGATACCCTCCACCTGGAGAGATACTTTCCTCCTGGAGAGATACCCTCCTCCTGGAAAGATACCCTCCTCCTGGAGAGATACCCTCCACCTGGAGAGATACCCTCCTCCTGGAGAGATACTTTCCTCCTGGAGAGATACCTTCCTCCTGGAAAGTTACCCTCCTCCTGGAAAGTTACCCTCCTCCTGGAGAGATACTTTCCTCCTGGAGAGATACTCTCCTCCTGGAAAGTTACCCTCCTCCTGGAAATTGACCCTCCTCCTGGAGAGATACCTTCCTCCTGGAGAGATACCCTCCTCCTGGAAAGATACCTTCCTCCTTGAGAGATACCCTCCTCCTGGAAAGTTACCCTCCTCCTGGAGAGATACCCTCCTCCTGGAGAGATACTCTCCTCCTGGAGAGATACCTTCCTCCTTGAGAGATACCCTCCTCCTGGAAAGTTACCCTCCTCCTGGAAAGTTACCCTCCTCCTGGAAAGTTACCCTCCTCCTGGAGAGATACCCTCCCGTTTGATTTTATTCCAACCCTGCACCTACACACCAGACTCTACTAACCAGCTGATCCCCAAGACCGTGATTATCTTGAATCAGGTGTGTTAGAGCAGGGCTGGAACAAAAGCCTGCAGGAGGCTATCTCTGATCTAACTGTGCCCTAACAAAATGCATCCCAAATGGCACCCTATACCATATACAGTGCAATACTTTTGACCAGTACCCATGGTCAAAAGTAGGGAATAGGGTGCCATTTGGGACACACTGTGCCCTAACAGAGATGCTATCTAACAGAGATGCCCTAACAGAGATGCTATCTAACAGAGATGCTATCTAACAGAGATGCCCTAACAGAGATGCTATCTAACAGAAATGCCCTAACAGAGATGAAATCTAACAGAAATGCCCTAACAGAGATGCTATCTAACAGAGATGCTATCTAACAGAGATGCCCTGACAGTGATGCCCTAACAGAGATGCTATCTAACAGAGATGCTATCTAACAGAGATGCTATCTAACAGAGATACCCTAACAGACATGCTATCTAATAGAGATACCCTAACAGAGAGGCTATCTAACAGAGATACCCAAACAGAGATGCTATCTAACAGAGATGCTATCTAACAGAGATACCCTAACAGAGATGCTATCTAACAGAGATGTCGTAACAGAGATGCTATCTAACAGAGATACCCTAACAGAGATGCTATCTAACAGAGATGCCGTAACAGAGATGCTATCTAACAGAGATACCCTAACAGTGCCTTCCAGCGTCCCACTAGTGATTACTGGATCTATTCATGCAGCAACAATGATTCAGGCATGTATTCTCTTTCCCACTCCAGTGTAGGACTTCTCGTCTTTCTGGGCCGTCCCAAATGGCAAACCAATTCCCTATAGGTCTCTGGCCAAAAGCAGTGCACTATATAAGGAATAGGGTGCCATTTGGGATGCTCTGTGCCTGCGAGTGGGAATTCCCAGTGTTAGAGAAACCAGACAGACAGAAACATGAAGGGCAGGAGCCTGGGAGCCAAACTGAATATCACTCTAAATATCACTCAGAATATCCTTCTAAATATCTCTAAATACACCAGTCAAGCACAACAACCTCTGCTCACATATGCAGTGTGTATTCCAGGATAGGTCAGGCTGTTTCCATGTGAGCGGAGGTTGTTGTGCTTGACTGGTGCATTTACCCCCTAGCAAACCCAAAAATGATTATTGTAGTACCAGAGCATCTGTTGAATATCAGGGACATTTTACTCTTTTTACCTGACGAATCCTAAGACTATCTAAAACCTACATTTTCGCCTAAAATTACATACCCAAATCTAACTGCCTGTAGCACAGGACCTGAAGCATGGATATGCATATTCTTGATACCATTTGAAAGGAAACACTTTGAAGTTTGTGGAAATGTGAAATGAATGTAAGAGAATATAACACATTGGATGTGGTAAAAGATAATTCAAAGAAAAAGAACATGCTTTTTTTTCATCATATTTGAAATGCAAGAGAAAGGCCATAATGTATTATTCCAGGTTTGGTATGATTTTGATTTTGGCCACTAGATGGCAGCAGTGTATGTGCAAAGTTTTAGATTGAACCAATGAACCATTGCATTTCTGTTCAAAATGTTGTATCGAGTCTGCCCAAATGTGCCTAATTGGTTTATTGATACATTTTCAAGTTCATAACTGTCCACTCTCCTCAAAGAATAGCAAGGTATTCTTTCACTGTAAATTAGACAGTGAAGTAAGATTAACAAGAATTTAAACTTTCTGCCCATATCAGATATGTCTATGTCCTGGGAAATGTTCTTGTTACTTACAACCTCATGCTAATCACATTAGCCTGCGTTAGCTCAATCGATCCCGTAGAGGTTAAATTAAATGTAGATTAAATCAGTTAATTTAGATTTTAATACATTTTCCTATTGATCTCCTCAGTGTATTAATGAAAGATGTAGGGGGTTTGACAGAAGGACAGAATGGTGGGAGATGATTATATAGTTAGTCAGTATTTGGTTTATTTACATTACTTTTTAATTTTCCAGTTCAACTTCCACATTTTAGAGAAGCTAACTGACATAAAATGGTGAGGAAACAGACAGAACAGTCATACTACCTGTGACTAGCAGCTAGCTAGCTATATGTGCATACTGTATAAACAACAGATCATATATTATATTACAATATTAGTATTTTCCGTTGGAGACTGCCAACAGTGTTGCTTCAGTTCTAGTTTGAATCTCAAATGACAACATAATCCCCAATATAATGCACTACTTTGGACCAGAGCTCCAAGGCTCCTGTTCAAAAGTAGGGCACTGTAAAGGGAAGAAGGTGCCATTTGAGGCCCAGTTCTATCCTCAGTACCAGAGACCCAGTTCTATCCTCAGTACCAGAGACCCAGTTCTATCCTCAGTACCAGAGACACAGTTCTATCCTCAGTACCAGAGACCCAGTTCTATCCTCAGTACCAGAGACCCAGTTCTAGCCTCAGTACCAGAGACCCAGTTATATCCTCAGTACCAGAGACACAGTTCTATCCTCAGTACCAGGGACCCAGTTCTATCCTCAGTACCAGAGACCCAGTTATATCCTCAGTACCAGAGACCCAGTTCTATCCTCAGTACCAGAGACACAGTTCTATCCTCAGTACCAGAGACCCAGTTCTATCCTCAGTACCAGAGACCCAGTTCTATCCTCAGTACCAGAGACACAGTTCTAGCCTCAGTACCAGATACCCAGTTCTATCCTCAGTACCAGAGACCCAGTTCTATCCTCAGTACCAGAGACACAGTTCTAGCCTCAGTACCAGATACCCAGTTCTATCCTCAGTACCAGAGACCCAGTTCTATCCTCAGTACCAGAGACCCAGTTCTATCCTCAGTACCAGAGACCCAGTTCTATCCTCAGTACCAGAGACCCAGTTTTAGCCTCGGTACCAGAGACCCAGTTCTATCCTCAGTACCAGAGACCCAGCTCTAGCCTCAGTACCAGAGACACAGTTCTATCCTCAGTACCAGAGACCCAGTTCTAGCCTCAGTACCAGAGACACAGTTCTATCCTCAGTACCAGAGACCCAGTTCTATCCTCAGTACCAGAGACCCAGTTCTAGCCTCAGTACCAGAGACCCAGTTATATCCTCAGTACCAGAGACACAGTTCTATCCTCAGTACCAGGGACCCAGTTCTATCCTCAGTACCAGAGACCCAGTTATATCCTCAGTACCAGAGACCCAGTTCTATCCTCAGTACCAGAGACACAGTTCTATCCTCAGTACCAGAGACCCAGTTCTATCCTCAGTACCAGAGACCCAGTTCTATCCTCAGTACCAGAGACACAGTTCTAGCCTCAGTACCAGATACCCAGTTCTATCCTCAGTACCAGAGACCCAGTTCTATCCTCAGTACCAGAGACACAGTTCTAGCCTCAGTACCAGAGACCCAGTTCTATCCTCAGTACCAGAGACCCAGTTTTAGCCTCGGTACCAGAGACCCAGTTCTATCCTCAGTACCAGAGACACAGTTCTATCCTCAGTACCAGAGACCCAGTTCTATCCTCAGTACCAGAGACACAGTTCTATCCTCAGTACCAGAGACACAGTTCTATCCTCAGTACCAGAGACCCAGTTCTAGCCTCAGTACCAGAGGCCCAGTTCTATCCTCAGTACCAGAGACCCAGTTCTATCCTCAGTACCAGAGACACAGTTCTATCCTCAGTACCAGAGACCCAGTTCTAGCCTCAGTACCAGAGACCCAGTTCTAGCCTCAGTACCAGAGGCCCAGTTCTATCCTCAGTACCAGAGACCCAGTTCTATCCTCAGTACCAGAGACCCAGTTCTATCCTCAGTACCAGAGACCCAGTTCTAGCCTCAGTACCAGAGGCCCAGTTCTATCCTCAGTACCAGAGACCCAGTTCTATCCTCAGTACCAGGTAGATCATTATCATCATATCATGGTGTTTTATGACATTCAGAGTTCTGCATGACACATGAGATGAACTATTTGAAGGTTTTCTCTTTTAACAACCAACATGTTTGCCATTATTTTACAACCTTCCACTGTTTCATTCCATGTAATGATATGATGATTTCTCTAGGCCATAATATTCTGTTTCCCTCTCTCAAGGGATTATATGTATTCATGGCAGACAGTAGAGAAGTAGAGAATATTAATCCACAGTCATGCCTTAGTAATATTATTATAACACTTGATTGTGGTTTGCTAGCAATCAATAATTAATTGATTGGTGGTTAAGACATTAACATAACACTGGACTCTAGTTAATACTTTGATAAATCATGTGTTCATTTGATCAGTTAGTTCTCTGCCACACACTGACTATTGATAGAATATCCTACCACTCCTACAGAACAGATTCAAGGTAAATGGGTCATTTTCTATGGCATCGGCACACAACATAGGAGATTTATCTACTGTTCATGGTGTTCGCATGTATTTATGCTGAACCAATAAGAAACCTGGTAGGAGGAGCTATATGTAACCATGGTCCTGAATACATTCATGTACTCCGTCTATTCATGGCAGCAGCTCTACTCAACACAGTTATGGATTCTTTGAGGTGCATTTTGGAGAGACACTATTTATTTTCCTTCCAATATTATCACAAATATTTATGAAATGTAATATGGTGTATTATGTTGATATTAATGTTGTTGTTTTAGTCATTGACAGTATAAGCCCTTGATTCTGTTGTTGGCCGGGTGTCTGTTGTTGGCCGGGTGAGTCTATATTTAGGGCTGGAAGGAAGGAGAAATCTGTAGCAGCCATTATACATATGATGCACTGGTTTCGTCCCAAATGACATCCTATTCCCTATATAGTCCCCATGGGCCCTCGTCAAATGTAGTGCACTAAACAGGGAATAGGGTACCATTTGGGACGTACACACAGTCATCATTACAAATCCTTGTTGCTTTTCTCTAGTTGGTTATACAGTAGTATGTGGTTTCAGAACAATCAGGGTACTAGTGTATGGACACTGAAACAGGTAACAAGACAAGTAACAAGTTTAGTTGGAGCTATTAGGCTATTCACTGTACATTCACATTGCCATCTAGAATGGGGGGGGGGGTGGACTCTGGTATGACTTCTATTTTATCTGTCAGTCTGAAATGTCATCACCATGTTTGTACAGTACAAATAGCAGGAACATATATTTTCTCTCTGGCCTTCGATTAGGTTTGTTTTGATTTGTTGTAGAAATGGAAAAAAACAACCCTGAAACTAAGTAATGCCTATTCAAATCCTGAAACTGTGAATGGGGATCGTCGAGAAGTCTATGTATATGTTTTGATGTAATCAAAGAGCACTGGGAATTATTACGTTGTATTTCTCTGTAAAAACTGAACCACATTGATATAACTGTACTTCTGTTGAAATTAAAACCTCTATATACTGAACTGTGTTCTAAGGTCAATGTGGACGTTCGACAGGATATCCTTATCCTGTAATGTGATGTAATATCCTGTCTGTGTACTAATCCTTCTGTTCAAATAAGGCAATGTCTTGTTTCCCTGTTTGTTTGCTGCTCCAGTGACTGACTGGGTTTGAACCTGGTTTGATGCACTACACCATACTGTGTCGCTGAGCTATCAGCAAGGACACTCCTAATGCCAGCAAGATTCCACAAATGACATTGTTTTTAGCTTGACTAAAGATTACTTGCCAACGGTGAGAAGTGATTTCATAGACGGAGAATACATCTACAGGGGTAGTGTGACACCTAGTGGTTACTCGTAGTTTTACACTTACTAAAGGTAAGCTCTGTGCACTTATATAACTGTCCAAGAAGAGAGGGCATTTTCTTCACCATAGTTTCAGCATTCTTCAACCAATTTCCAATGATTACATTTACCAAACATTTGCTGAATTCAATCACAGAGAATAAGTTAAATAAACATGTTTAATTCAACCTCTACAGCTATTCAAAGGCAAACTTGGTATAATTATTATTCACACCTACAATAGAAACCGAACAAACTGGACTTTGCAGCCCATGATGCACTCAGTAGAGACAGAAGAGGATGGTATGAAATTGTTGCACTTTTTTTGAAAGTTTTGCAGAAAACATCCTCCATATTGTTTCACCTAACATGTGTTTTCAGAACAGTGGAGATGAAGCAGAGGAATCCACTGTAGACTATTGAGACACAGCCATATAGCGTATCCATTTGTGACATCATCTTCATGCAGAGTTCAGAGGTCAGGAGATAGAGGTCATGTGAGATGTTTCAGGTAGTTCCTCAGTATCTGGGGAATGTCCAAGCGGTCTATGGACGTCATTTTATTAACCACGGGGAGGTAGCTCCGAATCGCAAGCCGTGTCAGTGACATCAGAGTATTGGGACAAACTGGAAATAAAACACAGGGGAGGTTCTCGTTAATTCAATGAAATACGAGAATGTCTCCAATGTTCTCATCATTAACAACCATCAATCAATTAGAGTTACAAAACAGACTGAATATGTGACAGTCAAATATGTAACAAATGTAACGAATGTATAATGATTCTTTAACAAATATGATACAACTGTTTCACAAATATAACACAAAAGTAAAACAAGTGTGTGTGATGTTCTCACCTCTCTCCTTGAGCAGCAGAGCCACCGCCTCGTTCTGCTTGGTGGTCTTGTCAATAATCAACGTGGGCAGATACACGTCTGCCCCAAAGTCTATGAGCAGCTGTATGTATTCCACTCCACAGCCATACCTGAGACACATCTCCAGCACCGTCTTGGGCTGCTTGATCCTGGCCAGCATCTTCTCTGACTTACAGTTATAGTTAGGATTAGCCCCGTGGAGCAGCAGCAGCTTAAAACAGTCCAGGTGTCCATATACAGCGGATATGTACAGGGGTCCCCTGCAGGCTGTGGCGTTGGAGGCCCACTCAGGGACTTTGGGCCAGACGTCGACCTCGGCTCCGAACTGAAGCAGCTCCCTGAGGACCTCCACGTCTCCCTCGCGGGCGGCGGTCAGCACCGGGGAACAGTTGTTGTACGGGCTGCCGTTGGGGTCGGCTCCAGCCTTTAGTAAGACCACAACACAGTCCAGGTGTTTACCACTGACCGCTGTAAACAGAGGGGTCTGGGCCTTCACATCTAGACTGTCCACCTGCAAAACCAATCAATCACCAAACAATAATTAATCAATAGGTTAAATCACATTTATATTCTGAAGCCATTTTTACATCAGCAGCTGTCACAACATGCTTATACAGTAACATAGAGTAAATGACTGTTGTTTGAATCAACCTTAACTCTAAAAGTGCAGATTAAATTAAACCAGGATTTTTTAGTCCATGTCAGGAGTAGGCGTCTGGGTACGAGAAGCTAGTCCAAAGTACTCTATCGCCATATCTCACCTCCGCTCCGTGCTCCAGCAGGAGTTCCAGACACCTCAGGTGTCCGTGTGCTGCGGCAGTCCGTAGAGGGGTAACAGGGATCCCCCAGCCGCTTCTGCTGTTGATAGACTTTCTGTAGCTCTCCTGGGACAACAGCTCAGCTAACACCTCCACGTCATCACTGCTCACTGCCTGGTTCAGAGCCTGGGGAACAGAGCAGTATTATACTTCCACTTATACCTCCACCATACACACAGTGTTATTGAGCTGCACTGCTGGGTGGTATTCACTACACTCAAAACAAAAAAAACTGAAGCAGGGAGGTACTATCTGAACTTGTTCAATAAAATAAGCTTGTCATTTGTAAATGATGTCCTTATGAATACGACCCTGGTTAGGTCACACCCATGTAGACCTGGAAGTCACCCTCTGATGCTGTGCAAGTCTACTGATGCTGTCTCAGTGATAGGTTGCTAAGTTACAAAGCACTGCAAGCTCATTGGCTGTACCTGGCCATGCTCATTGTCCTCCTCATCCTCTTCCTTGGGCTGAAGCAGAGAGAAGATCTTGGAGACATCCATTAGACTCATCTTGAGAGGGTTGGTGGCTGTGTTGATACTGTCTAGGACCATACTGTTACTATAGCTGTAACAGTTACAACTCCCCCATCTGAGGAGAGAGGAGAGAAAGAGATAGGAGAGAGGAGAGAGAGAAGGGGGGATACAATTCAGTTAATGAATGACCTTTATAGATTCTCTGAGAAAAAATTGGAATCAGACAAAGACAGGGAGAATACAAACACACAGGCATAGCTAAACTGTTTGGGTTTGTACCAACCAGGACTCATCTGTGCTTAAGGACAGTAATAGATAGAGACAGGGAATAAATAGAGACAGGGAATAGATAGAGACAGGGAATATATAGAGACAGGAATAGATAATAGAAAGGAATAGATAGACAGTGAATAGATATAGATAGGAATAGACAGAGACCAGAATGGATAGAGACAAGGAATAGCTAGAGACAGGAATAGATAGAGACCGGAATAGATATACAGTGCCTTGCGAAAGTATTCGGCCCCCTTGAACTTTGCGACCTTTTGCCACATTTCAGGCTTCAAACATAAAGATATAAAACTGTATTTTTTTGTGAAGAATCAACAACAAATGGGACACAATCATGAAGTGGAACGACATTTATTGGATATTTCAAACTTTTTTAACAAATCAAAAACTGAAAAATTGGGCGTGCAAAATTATTCAGCACCTTTACTTTCAGTGCAGCAAACTCTCTCCAGAAGTTCAGTGAGGATCTCTGAATGATCCAATGTTGACCTAAATGACTAATGATGATAAATACAATCCACCTGTGTGTAATCAAGTCTCCGTATAAATGCACCTGCACTATGATAGTCTCAGAGGTCCGTTAAAAGCGCAGAGAGCATCATGAAGAACAAGGAACACACCAGGCAGGTCCGAGATACTGTTGTGAAGAAGTTTAAAGCCGGATTTGGATACAAAAAGATTTCCCAAGCTTTAAACATCCCAAGGAGCACTGTGCAAGCGATAATATTGAAATGGAAGGAGTATCAGACCACTGCAAATCTACCAAGACCTGGCCGTCCCTCTAAACTTTCAGCTCATACAAGGAGAAGACTGATCAGAGATGCAGCCAAGAGGCCCATGATCACTGGATGAACTGCAGAGATCTACAGCTGAGGTGGGAGACTCTGTCCGTAGGACAACAATCAGTCGTATATTGCACAAATCTGGCCTTTATGGAAGAGTGGCAAGAAGAAAGCCATTTCTTAAAGATATCCATAAAAAGTGTTGTTTAAAGTTTGCCACAAGCCACCTGGGAGACACACCAAACATGTGGAAGAAGGTGCTCTGGTCAGATGAAACCAAAATTGAACTTTTTGGCAACAATGCAAAACGTTATGTTTGGCGTAAAAGCAACACAGCTCATCACCCTGAACACACCATACCCACTGTCAAACATGGTGGTGGCAGCATCATGGTTTGGGCCTGCTTTTCTTCAGCAGGGACAGGGAAGATGGTTAAAATTGATGGGAAGATGGATGGAGCCAAATACAGGACCATTCTGGAAGAAAACCTGATGGAGTCTGCAAAAGACCTGAGACTGGGACGGAGATTTGTCTTCCAACAAGACAATGATCCAAAACATAAAGCAAAATCTACAATGGAATGGTTCAAAAATAAACATATCCAGGTGTTAGAATGGCCAAGTCAAAGTCCAGACCTGAATCCAATCGAGAATCTGTGGAAAGAACTGAAAACTGCTGTTCACAAATGCTCTCCATCCAACCTCACTGAGCTCGAGCTGTTTTGCAAGGAGGAATGGGAAAAAATGTCAGTCTCTCGATGTGCAAAACTGATAGAGACATACCCCAAGCGACTTACAGCTGTAATCGCAGCAAAAGGTGGCGCTACAAAGTATTAACTTAAGGGGGCTGAATAATTTTGCACGCCCAATTTTTCAGTTTTTGATTTGTTAAAAAAGTTTGAAATATCCAATAAATGTCGTTCCACTTCATGATTGTGTCCCACTTGTTGTTGATTCTTCACAAAAAAATACAGTTTTATATCTTTATGTTTGAAGCCTGAAATGTGGCAAAAGGTCGCAAAGTTCAAGGGGGCCGAATACTTTTGCAAGGCACTGTAGATAGGGAATAAATAGAGACAGGGAATAGATAGAGTCAGGGAATAGATAGAGACAGGGATTAGATAAAAGACAGGAATAGATAGAGACAGGGAATAGATAGAGACAGGAAATATATAATAGAAAGTAAAAACATAGAGACAGGGAATATATAATAGACAGGAATAGATAGAGACAGGGATAGATAGAGACAGGGAATAGATAGAGACAGGGAATAGATAGAGACAGGAATAGATAGAGACAGGGAATAGATAGAGACAGGAAATATATAATAGAAAGTAAAAACATAGAGACAGGGAATATATAATAGACAGGAATAGATAGAGACAGGGATAGATAGAGACAGGGAATAGATAGAGACAGGAAATATATAATAGAAAGTAAAAACATAGAGACAGGGAATATATAATAGACAGGAATAGATAGAGACAGGGATAGATAGAGACAGGGAATAGATAGAGACAGGGAATAGATAGAGACAGGAAATATATAATAGAAAGTAAAAACATAGAGACAGGGAATAGATAGAGACAGGAAATATATAATAGACAGGAATAGATAGAGACAGGGAATAGATAGAGACAGGGAATAGATAGAGACAGGGAATAGATAGAGACAGGAAATATATAATAGAAAGTAAAAACATAGAGACAGGGAATATATAATAGACAGGAATAGATAGAGACAGGGATAGATAGAGACAGGGAATAGATAGAGACAGGAAATATATAATAGAAAGTAAAAACATAGAGACAGGGAATATATAATAGACAGGAATAGATAGAGACAGAAATAGATAAGCCACTTAAGTGCTGGGAATGTTTGTGTTACATGCATCTCTCACACACACTACATAGAGACCAGTTCACAGAATAATATATACAATTCAGTTAATTTACTATCAGACATCTGTAAATGTGTTATTGGAAGCCAAGTAGGATGAGCACTTCTTGGAAAAGACATTACTATGCAAGAGTTAAATTAGTAAAATCCACATCCTCACCATATGGGTTTGCACAACTTTGCAGAGAGGGCATAATGGGGAATTGAAAATTAAATATTTCTAAGTATGATCATGGAAAATATGAACAAAAAGCAACAGATTTGGGGATTGTTAAAAACTTCCAACCCAGACAGAATCCCATTCCCCATTTAACTCCTGCTATAGCTACCATGATCCAAAGACCCAGAGCCACACAGCAAATGGTGGTTAACAATGCTTTCCACTTACCTCACCTACAGGGTCACCAACCAGGGATTTTTCTGCCAACAATGTTAATCGGGACGTTGGTAGTAAACACTTACCACTCTCTTATAACTCCATGGTCCGTTGGTCACGTGGAGGAAGAGGAGACTCCAAGAGGAATGTGTTGCTGTATCTACACAGGGACTGGGGTCTGAGAGCTGTGTGTGTGTGTGTGTGTGTGTGTGTGTGTGTGTGTGTGTGTGTGTGTGTGTGTGTGTGTGTGTGTGTGTGTGTGTGTGTGTGTGTGTGTGTGTGTGTGTGTGTGTGTGTGTGTGTGTGTGTGTGTGTGTGCGTGTGTGTGCGTGTGTGCGCGCACGGGTGTGCATATGTGTTGCTGTCTAACACAGCAGAGCAGAGAGGGGGTCTGGCTGGCTGGGTGCTGTTTGGGGGCTATTTTTAGTCCCACAGATGGACCTATCTAAACTTCCATTCTTGGAGAACTGTGGGGGGTTATAATTAGATGGGTGATAGACTAGTGACACTGACACTCAGGCTGTGAGTTTGGTTGGTGGGTAGGGGCCTTGGTGTTTCACTGTGTCCTGAGTAAAGATCACATGATAAGGCAGCACTTCTAGTTCTGATGGTCAGTGGTAGAAATAACTACTAGACTACTCTACCAGCAAACATGTCATTCAATGATGTGTGATCTGAAATTACTTCAGTCCCTTTTCATTTTAGCTTGCCATAATCACCAAAAGTAACTTTAACCCTTTAGGTTTCATTTTTTTTTAAAGAGTGTAAGTGTGTAGTGAAATCCTTTAAGATCAATGATTTGTGCTGTATTGTGTCTACGTGTAACAGGCCTGTCATCACCTCCATTTCTTTAGTTTGCACTGTGACTTATAGTCTGTGCGCAGCTGTCTGACTGTCAGAGAGGCTGTTGTAGACTATCAGCTGTTCACACAGCCCTGCCCTGCCCTGCCTGCAGAACCATGATCAAGAAGACCTCTGCATTTGTAGAAGTATGGTGGTCATGGTCATCTTACATTCCTTTCCAAGATTATCTACACATTCCAGGCATTTTGGGAAGTGAAGTCTGTTTCCGCCTCTCAAAAACACAGGGAAGGGAAATTATTTGATGTAACCATTGTTTGCTTATAGCTTAGATTACTTTGTCCTTATAACTAAACTGAAAATGTAGCCAATTTCTGAAAGTAGGCCTGCTTTTGTAGTTTAATTATGCCTGCCTATAACATACGTTTCTACAAAAAATGTATGCAGGTAATAAAGTATACTATGATATAATATCATAAAGCATCATGATTTACATAAAATGTTGTCACATAAAAATATATAAGCAGGCAGATAACAAGGTTAGCCAAAAGTATTTCTAAATATGAACTTTTTCTTTTTCGGACCCTCTTCATCTACCCCTCTCCAGTACGCTAGGTGGCGGTAAATACTCCTTGTTAGCAGCACTGCGCTCGCAAGAAGAACATATTTGCTCTGTTGTAGTTTTGGTTGTGTAACTAGCTATCTAACGCGTTTTACATTTTATATAATAGCTAGCTAATTCATCACAACGTTTGGGGATACATAATTTCGCCAACAAGGTTAGGTTTTTAATGTTACGTGTACGTTGTAGTTGTGTGCACTTTACTATATTCGTTGAGGCTAGACGTTATGGTCTGCTGGCAGCGGTAAAGCTAGCTACTTTAGGTAGCATCAATCCAACTTTCGTCAACTCCTCTCGTTACGTGATTCAGTTGTCCGTCAGTTGATCAGAAAATCACGAAAATAATATCACATAGTGGCCACAGTGTTTGATATTAGGTCGGTTTGTTCAACCTTTGAAAGTCGAAGTTACGTTGGCAACATCATAAACAAATACGTCGCCATGTTGGCGGAAGTTGTGTTCCCTAGATATTGAAGTGGCATTTCTGGCGTCGTGAAAATAGCTTTGTCTTGGCCCTAGGTATGGAGGAGAACGAGGCACTGGAGATCTACTGCAGGAGAATGATAACACAGGTCAACAATCAACTAAACCCAGAAACTGCAGGGGAGAGGGGGTGGAGAGAGAGGCAGGAGGAGAAGGGGGAAGAGGGGGAGAGAACAGCTCTCCGGGGGAGGGGGAGGAAGGGGTTGCAGAGTGAGATGTGGAGGAGGATGATCATACAAATACACAGAAAACAGAACACAGAAACTACAGCAGCGAGTGAGAGGCAGAAGGAAAAGACTGTGAGGAGACAGAGGGAGTGTGAGGACCTTGCAGGAGAGCCTGTCCCTATACAGCTAATTTCTGCTCTGAAGATGAAGACTTTCACAGAGGAGATGAGACGGGTAAGACAGACACTTTATCTGGGCATAGTAACTGTCTATCAGTTCTGGTGGGTCTACCCTGGTTTAGTCTCATTGTATCTCAGCCGTATCTCTCTATGTTTGTGTGTGAATTAACAGGCCATGGACACGGAGCTGCATGACCCATCAGTGTGTGGAGTGTGTGTGCAGCAGCAGGCAGCGTTGTCCCTAAACACCTTCATCAGGAGGAAGACTACTCAACTAGACAATAACATACTGGAGGATAAACTACACACACACCTCTGTAACAGGGTACAACACACACACACACCTCTGCAACAGGGTACACCACATACCTCTGCAACAGGGTACAACACATACCTCTGCAACAGGGTACAACACACACACACCTCTGCAACAGGGTACAACACACACACACCTCTGCAACAGGGTACAACACACACACACCTCTGCAACAGGGCACAACACACACACACCTCTGCAACAGGGTACAACAAAACACACACCTCTGCAACAGGGTACAACAAAACACACACCTCTTTAACAGGGTACAACACACCTCTACAACAGGGTACAACACACCTCTACAACAGGGTACAACACACCTCTACAACAGGGTACAACACACCTCTACAACAGGGTACAACACACCTCTTACAACAGGGTACAACACACCTCTACAACAGGGTACAACATAACACACCTCTACACCAGGGTACAACACAGCACTCCTCTACAACAGGGTACAACACACCTCTACAACAGGGTACAACACAGGAAGACGGACTGCACATAGAGTACAGGATATTCAATTGTGGTGTTCCTTTCTGCTTCTGTCTTGTCAATACATTCCCTGCTCTGGTCTGTTATCATTTTAGGTTTCTGTGCCAAAATGGCCGTCTAAACTACCAACTGTCCCAGAAAAAAATATGGTGTGTAGTGGGTGAAGTAACCTGTGTTCTCATGTGTTGTAGGATGCTGTGTGTCTGTTGGGAGAGTTGCTAAGGGGCCTCCCCAAGCCCTCTGACGCCCCCAGCGGGATTTGGGAACAACTGCAGGCCAGAGGAAGACAGCAACTTGGGGTTACCTTGGAGACAGAACAGGAATCTGGATGTACCCAGACAAGAGAACGTCAATCTGGGGTTACCCTGACGACAGTACAAGAACTGAGCTAAGTGCACCCTCATGCTGGCCATGTGACTGAGCATAGCAGAAATGGCACCCATTTCCCTATGTAGTGAACTAGTTTTGCGTGGAGACAGCCCTACGTGGAAGTGGATTGCAGCCTGTGATTTTCACTGAGTGTCATTGATCATGTGTAATATAATGAGATTCATCTTATAAAAGAAAATACAATTCCAACTGCAGTACAAAATACATTTTATTTCTGTATTCTTGTATTCAAGTTTCACATACAACACTGTTAAAAGCAAATAAGCATCGTGGTTTTCTCAGTCCTTGACCATCCATTATGCCTTCAGTAAACATTAGAACAACTTCCTGGGTTATACAGTCCAATATCACAAACAGTTACAACACAGTCATTATAGTTCAGCCATGGAAAGTGTTCATGCAATGTAAACATGTTAAATACAGAGTAACAAGTAAATGCAGTACGTTTCACATTTCTAATGTTAGAGCCAATAGCAACATTAGCTGAAGAACGCTCAACTCCGTTTGCTTATATCGAGGCAGAGTTGAGTTTTGATAACTGGTTGCATGATATGCGAGCAACAACATTGAGTCACCATCAGTTGATACTTGTTAAAAAGTCCATTCTGGGGCCTCCCGGGTGGCGCAGTGGTTAAGGGCGCTGTACTGCAGCGCCAGCTGTGCCATCAGAGTCCTGGGTTCGCGCCCAGGCTCTGTCGTAACCGGCCGTAACCGGACCGGGAGGTCCGTGGGGCGACGCACAATTGGCCTAGCGTCGCCCGGGTTAGGGAGGGCTTGGTCGGTAGGGGTGTCCTTGTCTCATCGCGCACCAGCGACTCCTGTGGCGGGCTGGGCGCAGTGTACACTAGCCAAGGTGGCCAGGTGCACGGTGTTTCCTCCGGCGCATTGGTGCGGCTGGCTTCCGGGTTGGATGTGCGCTGTGTTAAAGAAGCAGCGGCTTGGTTGGTTGTGTATCGGAGGACGCATGACTTTCAACCTTCGTCTCTCCCGAGCCCGTACAGGAGTTGTAGCGATGAGACAAGATAGTAGCTACTACAACAATTGGATACTACGAAATTGGGGAGAAAAAGGGGTAAAATTTAAAAAATAAATAAATAATATAGTCCATTCTGAAAACACCTACCTGTCCCTATGTTTGTCCTGTACATCCTGTCCCTATGTTTGTCCTGTACATCCTGTCCCTATGTTTGTCCTGTACACCCTGTCCCTATGTTTGTCCTGTACATCCTGTCCCTATGTTTGTCCTGTACACCCTGTCCCTATGTTTGTCCTGTACACCCTGTCCCTATGTTTGTCCTGTACATCCTGTCCCTATGTTTGTCCTGTACATCCTGTCCCTATGTTTGTCCTGTACACCCTGTCCCTATGTTTGTCCTGTACACCCTGTACACCCTGTACACCACATATGTCAGAGTCAAGGCCCGCGGGCCACATCCGGCCCGCAAGAAGGTTTTTTACGGCCCCTGGGATGATCTTGATTTATTATTAGAACCGGCCCGCAGCAAGCCGGCAGCCCGCAGATCTTTTACACGCACCAATACTACATTTCCCACAATGCAAAGGTGACGCACCGAGCAGTAGGCTGCTTCATTTCAATATTTATTGGCACAGCAGTCGTCAGCATCACAGTAAAATTAACTTTCAGATACCCATCAAAAATGGCAAAACGGAAGGTGGATACTGAGAACCGGGGGTTTCAAACAAGGTGGGAGTCGGAGTATATGTTCACGAAGGTAGCTGGAAAACCTGTGTGTCTTCTGTGTGGAGAAAGTGTGGCGGTACTGAAAGAGTATAATCTGAGACGACATTATGAAACGAAACACGCGGACAAAAACAAGAATATGGACATGGAACAAAGGCTACAAAAGGCAGAGGAATTAAAACGAGGCCTCAAATCTCGACAGGCTCTGTTCAAAAAAGCCAAATCACAAGGCCAGGCTGCTGTCAAGGCCAGTTTTATTTTGGCAGAAGAGATCGCTAAATCAGCCCGGCCATTTACGGAGGGGGATTTCATCAAAAACTGCATGATTAAAGTTTGTGACGAAGTTTGCCCAGAAAAAAGGCAACTCTTTTTAAATGTGAGTCTGAGCAGAAACACCATTGCCGAGAGAGTAGACCAGTTGTCCATCAATCTAAAAGAGCAGCTTGTGAAAAAGGGAAAAGATTTTATTGCATATTCCTTGGCTGTGGATGAGAGCACCGACATTTCTGACATTGCCCAGTTGTCAATTTTCATCCGCGGAGTGGACTCCAACCTAAGCGTGACAGAGGAGTTTTTGGCTTTACGTCCTATGCATGGCACAACTACGGGGCATGATTTGTATGAAGAGGTGTCAAGATGTGTAAATGAGATGGAGCTGCCTTGGGAAAAACTCGTGGGGTTGACAACCGACGGAGCACCTGCGATGTGTGGACACAGGAGCGGACTGGTGGCGAAGATACGGGAAAAGATGCAAGAGGAAAACGCGACAGGTGAGCTGACAGCTTATCATTGTATCATACACCAGGAAGCGTTGTGCGGTAAAGCCTTGAAAATGGAGCATGTAATGAGCATCATCACGCGCACAGTTAACTTTATCAGAGCCAAAGGTTTGAATCACCGCCAGTTCAAGGCATTTCTGACGGAGTTAGAAACGGAGCATGGTGATTTGCCTTATCACACAGAGGTGCGATGGCTAAGCCAGGGAAAGGTGCTTCAAAGATGTTTCGAGCTTCGTGAGGAGATTTGTCTGTTCTTGGACAGCAAAGGGAAAGACACAACACAACTCCGAGACGAAATGTTTCTGTGTGAAATGGCTTTTCTGTGTGACATTACGAGTCATCTGAATGCAATAAACTTGCAGCTGCAGGGTCGGGATCGTGTCATCTCTGATATGTACAGTACAGTGAAGGCATTTAAAACCAAACTGACTCTGTGGGAGACGCAGATGCGGAAAGAAAATTTGAGCCACTTTCCCAGCTGCCAGACCATGAAAGAGAAGCTCTCTACCAGTGCGTTCCCGAGCACACAGTTGGCTGATAAAATAGGTATGCTTGCCGCTGACTTTCGACGCCGATTTGCTGACTTTGAAGCACAAAAAAGCAGGTTGGAACTGCTCGGTAACCCATTTGCTGTTGACGTGGAAAGCTCACCACCAAACCTCCAAATGGAGTTGATTGACCTCCAATGCAATGATGCACTGAGGGCAAAATATGCGGCAGTGGGTGCTGCGGAGTTCGCCCGTTTCCTCCCCGGCACAATGCCCCAGCTGCGCATCCAGGCTGCTCAAACGTTGTCTATGTTTGGCAGCACATACCTGTGTGAACAACTGTTTTCTTTGATGAACCTGAACAAAACATCACACAGAAGTCGACTTACTGCTGAACACCTCCACTCAATTCTGAGGATTTCTTCAGCTCAGAGCCTTACCCCGAACATTGATGAACTTGTGGAAAAGATGGGACACCACCAAGTATCACCCTCAACCTCAAACAAGTGAACATTACTGTGCAATCACATATTTAGAGTTTTTACTCAGTTCAAGTTTAAAAGTTAAAATTTAATATTTGTTTTCACTGCATGTTACTTCTCCTTAAACAAAGTGTTGTTTTTGATTAATAGATTTTTGCACTTTATTTTTTTGTATTTCAATCCAATTATATTTTAAAAATATTTCAGTTGAGTGGATGATAGAAAATTGCTATTATTGTTTTTTCTTTGAAGTAAATTTAGCCCACTTTTGCTAAAATAGAAAATATAGTCTACTGATGGTGCCTTGAATACCGGTTTCTTTCATTTAATGTTCATGTTATGGGGATATTTATATAAAGGAAATTTGTCTTTTGTGTCTGTTGAAAATTAAAGATTACTGACAGAGCCATAAGAAAATATTGCTTTATTTATCTGATCATATTGTAATATATTTGTTAGGTTTTCAGTAGGTTCAATTAGGTTCACTAGACTATATGCGTCATTTAAAAATTTTTCAATGAACATTCGAACAGTCCGGCCCTCGTCTTGTAGCTGATTTTTTTATTTGGCCCTCCGTCCATTTGACTTTGACACCCCTGCTGTACACCCTACCCTGTACATCCTGTACATCCGCGGTCCTTCCATAGGGTGCCGAATTCATACTTTTGAATCGACTTTTTCCTAATTTATGTTGCTTGTAAACTCGCTGTTTATTATCTATGCATAGTCACTTTACCCCTACCTACATGTTCAAATTAGCTCAACTAACCTGTACCCCAGCACATTGACTCGGTACATTGAAAATTCTAGCCCTTCGGCTGCTGCCATAGAAGTGCCCATCCATGAAGGCTCAAGGTCATTGGCCACAGATAAAATGACTTCAAATCACGTTATATGTACAGTAGCTTTGATTGGACTGATCATGTCAACATCATACTTTCAAAATTTTAGCTAGCAAGCTAGACAAGCAGTCATCATCATGAATCAAGACGACGATCTACTGGCAAATCCAATTTAATCCTTGTCATATGAAAGATAAATTATAGATAAAACGTATCGGTGCTCATCGGCCATTGGACATTAATATTAAGTTGGAAATCGCAAATTCAACGAGTAGTTTGGAAGGAATCGGTGACAGTGGCTGTGTGGACAAGGCTCTCCTGGCCTCTGATAGTCTGCACTTGGGTAAGATGTAAGTATCCCATGTGCCTCACCCTAATAATTTACCCCTCTTAATTTTGCCTACTGTTCTGTCTGTAGCCTATAAACTGTTTTGGAGAAATGTAAAAATCAAATATTTTAGGAGCTTTCCTTGTCTGCTTCTATGACCCCTTTATTCATCCTACTGTTCTGACTTGGTGTACAGAGAGAACACTATAAGAACGGCCCATCTTCTGAATTCTGTTGCTGTACATTTCAAAAGTGCTAAACAAATAGTTATATTGACTGACATTACGTCTGTCCTAGCTCGCTCATTGTCTTAATCGAAATTGCTGATTGCCTCTTATCCACTTGTCTTCCCCTTATGCCATAGTTTGTACATCTCAATTGTCATTAGAAACCACATTTCTTTAAGCAAGTCAGCCATATCAGCTATGTTTTTAAAAGGCAGTAAATGAGGCTGAATGAACTGTTTCGCTGCCAGACAAGGCTCTGCTGATAGCCAGGTGTAGCAGTGGTAAGATGTTGGGACTGCTGTTATGTTTGTGGGCACCATTTGTCACCGTTATAGTGCAGTTCATGTATTGTTTAGTGTTGTGTTGTGTATTGGCTTTTCTGGCATGCATTCCACTTCTTTTTTTGCCCCACCAAGATTTACACACTAAAATCACATTTGGAAACCTGGCACCATCCCTATGGTGAATCATGGTGGTGGCAGTATCATGCTGTGGGGATGTTTTTCAGCAGCAGGGACTGGGAGACTAGTCAGGATCAAGGAAAAGATGAATGGAGCAAAGTACAGAGATCTTTGATGAAAACCTGCTCCAGAGCGCTCAGGACCTCAGACTGGGGCGAAGGTTCACCTTCCAATAGAACAACGACCCTAAGCACACAGCCAAGACAATGAGGGATTGGCTTCGGGACAATTGCTCTGCCAAAACCCGGCCTGAAAATAGCTGTGAAGCAACGTTCCCCATCCAACCTGACAGAGCTTGAGAGGATCTGCAGAGAAGATTGGGAGAAACTCCCCAAATACAGGTGTTCCAAGCTTGTAGCGTCATACCCAAGAAGAATCGAGGCTGTAATCGCTGCCAAAGGTGCTTCAACAAAATACTGAGTAAATGGTCTGAATACTTGGAAAAACTGAAATATCACATTTACATATTTTCTTTAAAATTAGCAAACATTTTTCAAAAACTTTTCTGGTTTGTCATTATGGGATATTTTGTATAGATTGATGAGGGAGGAAAACAATTGAATCAATTTTAGAATGAGGCTATAAATTAACAAAATCTGGAAAAAGTCAAGGGGTCTAAATACTTTATGAATGCACTGTAAGGTTAACAATTACATTTTAATACTCAAGCACTGATTTAAAAAGAAAACACATAGGATAATGACGATGATACTAAATGTAGGTTCCATGGCATGGAGAAGGTTATAAAGACGTATTACTGAATTCCAGCGATTTAAATGTATCAAAAGGAGGTGGTCGTAGGAGAGTGTGTGTGTACTCTTGTCAGGCTTCATCTTGGGTTTCTTGTGGGAGAGACTCTTGGCGTTACACAACGGACAGATAGGAGCGTTATGATGGAGCTGTTGGTGGCATGGCAGACAGGCATAGGATACATTTACATTTTTGTAACTTAGCAGACGCTCTGCAATAAGTGCATTCATTTGAAGATAGCTAGTTGAGGCAACTACTTCAGTCTTAAGTATACTTTTCCTGAATAAAGTAGTTATCAGAAAGTCAGTGTCTTAGGAAAATACACGTGCGTGTTATATCTTTTTTTACAAATAATGGAGTAATGCGACATATAAGCGAACAAATGAAAGTGTAGTTTAAAGTATCGTTATTGTTTCTTTTTAGATCCTTTTCGTGATCTAATCCCACTCCGGTACGATAGGTGGCGGTAAGGAATCACTGTTGACAGCGCTGAACTCGCTAGAAATAAATGGTTCTGTTGTGGTTATTCGTGTGTAAACAATTGAGTTGCTAGCAGTCTTTATAATCTCTTAGCTGGCTAATTATTCACACAGTTTGTAGATACACAATTGGAACAACATTTGTATTTCTTGCACGTTTAAGGTTAGATTTGTATTTGCACGTCGTAGTTTGTGTTGCACTTTACTACAACGATATTCGTTTCGGCTTGCTAGCTTTTTGTTCTGCAGCAGTACGGCTTTGAAGCCCGTTTAGCTACTATAGATAGTTAACGTCAACCCGATTCTCGTCATCTCTTCTGATTACGTGATTGTTGTCCGTCAATAGATCAGAAAATCCTGAAAATAATATATCAAAGTGGCCACTTTTCTTTGATATTAGTTCGGTTTGGTCAACCTTTGAAAACTTACGTTAGCCATTCTTGTCTGCTTCACAGTCAGCGGTCGCCGGTACGATTAATTTTGTTTATTCGTTTTGTTTACTTCTAGCTAGCTATCTATCATCAATTCGTAATGCATTCGTGATAGCTTATAGTTTGGTTAAAGGCGGCATAATTCGCAATCCCGTTTATTTCCGTCATCACGTTTGAATTAATCTGAATTTGGTATTGTTTTTTGTTAACAGGTTTTGAGCCCATTATGGACCTTCACAAGATAATCCACGATACCCTGCAGGAGTTCATTCAGACATGCATTCCAGAAGCAGACCTGAGTTCCCTGGATGATGTGTTGCTTCCCTACATCACTGGAGTCCTGGAGGATCTGGGATCTCAGGAGAGCGTGGAGGAGAACTTTGACGTGGAGGTCTTTGTAGAAATGCTGGAGGCCTACATTCCTGGCTTTGCTGAAATTGACAGTGTTAACGTTTGTGATATGATGTTCAGCCTGGCTTCAAAACTAGCCACAGCCCGGAGTTCAGAAAATAGTGTGCCAAAGGCTAGAATGGAGGTCCCACTGACAGTCAGCGCTACCTCCACTGGGCCTCCTGTGAGGGAGATGCACTGCCTTACTACACAGACTGAGGGGGCCACCGCCAAGGTGCCATTCCCTGAGTGGGAGGCCCAGGAGCCGCTCCTTCTGGAGATGTTCCCCAAGTGCAGACTATCAGAGGCCAGGAGTGCGTTGTCCATTGCTAAAGGTGACATGGAGGAGGCTGTCCGCCTCATCATCGAAGGAGACATCCAGCTCAGCCACACACCTCTAAACGTAAACCATGGGAAGATGGGTTCCCCTCAGGCAGAGCAGAAGATGAAAGAGAGCATCCTGGAGAAGTACATGCTAGTGGACAGGGAGGAGGATAAGAAAACACACAGGCCTGTTGCACCTAAAGATGCCCCTAAGAAACTGGTGCGTTACCACAGCAACCAGGTGGTGACCACAAAAGGGGAGCGGTACCAACTGGTGAAGAAAGAGGAGACGGAGGAGGTGAAGAAGACTTATGTCAGCATCAAACCCGCACGCAAATACAGATTCCATTGATGACTGACTGGCACTCTTCTGGAACACCAGCCATTGACTTTGTTGTTTACATCCTTTCTGAATGCCTTGTTTTTTTGTTTGCCTGGTTATGGAAAATGTTTGTTTTTGGTATGTGTAAGTGTCTGATTTGAAAAGTGTGTGGCCATCGTCTTGCTTCGAATATAATTTCTCCTTTGCAGTGATTCTCTGGCATCATTGTTTTGTTCTCTAGGTGGGTCATGATGTGCTCTTGTAGTGGGCTGGCCATGTGTATAAGACTTGAATAACTGCTACATTTGATTCTCTTATGTCCAAACTGTGTACTTTTTTTTTCTCCATTTCAGCAGGTCTGACATGGTACAGATTTTTTGGGGTCAGATATAATTGTTATTGGTATTTTTCCTGGCAGGGGGACTTAGCGATTTGGGGCCTGTTTCAAAACACTATTTTCAGTACTCTATCGCAATACCTTATTCCTCATATAAGGGTAAGTTTAGTCCATTGAGCCTGTGCACCCATTCTTTTACTAAAATAAAAATATCATTTTTTTTTTTTTACTAAAATAAGTTATCGGCGACCTCATAAACATGCGGCGCCACGTTGGCGGAAGTTGTTCCTTAGACTGGAAGTGATATTTCCCGCAGCATGAAAAGGGCCTTTTTTTACTAGCAAGGCACTGGAGATCTTCTTCTGGAGAATGATAACACAGGTCAACAATCAGCTGAACCCAGAAACTGCAGGGGAGAGGGGGTAGAGAGAGAGGTGGAGAGAGCAGCCCTCCGAGGGAGGGAGAGGCAGGAGGAGAGGGGGAAAGAGCAGCCTTCCAAGGGGAGGCAGGAGGAGAGGGGGAAAGAGCAGCCTTCCGGGGTAGGGGGAAAGAGCAGCCCTCCGGGGGAGGGAGGAGGAGAGGGGGAAAGAGCAGCTTTCCAAGGGAGGGAGGAGGAGAGGGGACAAGAGCAGCCTTCCAAGGGAGGGAGGAGGAGAGGGGAAAAGAGCAGCCTTCCAAGGGAAGGGGAGGCAGGAGGAGAGGGGGAAAGAGCAGCCCTCCGGGGGAGGGAGGGGGAAAGAGCAGCCCTCCAAGGGAGGGAGGAGGAGAGGGGAAAAGAGCAGCCTTCCAAGTGAGGGGGAGGCAGGAGGAGAGGGGGAAAGAGCAGCCTTCCAAGGGAGGGGGAGGCAGGAGGAGAGGGGAAAAGAGCAGCCTTCCAAGGGAGGGGGAGGCAGGAGGAGAGGGGGAAAGAGCAGCCTTCCAAGGGAGGGGGAGGCAGGGGTTGTAGAGTGAGACGTGGAGGAGGATGGTTATACAAGTACACAGAGAACAACTAAGAAAGGAGAGGGGAAAAGAGCAGCCCTCTGATGGAGAGGGGAAGCACCCAACCCTAAAGGACAGAGAGAGACAGGAGAAAGGGCTGCAGAGGCAGTGAGAGTCTGTGGACCTTGTAAGAGCAAGGAAAGGACCAACCCTGCTGCCCAGACTGGGACCCAGCTGGTCTCCTTACAGCTCATCTCTGCCCTGCTGCCCAGACTGGGACCCAGCTGGTCTCCCTACAGCTCATCTCTGCCCTGCTGCCCAGACTGGGATGTACAGTGCCTTGCGAAAGTATTCGGCCCCCTTGAACTTTGCGACCTTTTGCCACATTTCAGGCTTCAAACATAAAGATATAAAACTGTATTTTTTTGTGAAGAATCAACAACAAGTGGGACACAATCATGAAGTGGAACGACATTTATTGGATATTTCAAACTTTTTTAACAAATCAAAAACTGAAAAATTGGGCGTGCAAAATTATTCAGCCCCTTTACTTTCAGTGCAGCAAACTCTCTCCAGAAGTTCAGTGAGGATCTCTGAATGACCCAATGTTGACCTAAATGACTAATGATGATAAATACAATCCACTTGTGTGTAATCAAGTCTCCGTATAAATGCACCTGCACTGTGATAGTCTCAGAGGTCCGTTAAAAGCGCAGAGAGCATCATGAAGAACAAGTAACACACCAGGCACCGAGATACTGTTGTGAAGAAGTTTAAAGCCGGATTTGGATACAAAAAGATTTCCCAAGCTTTAAACATCCCAAGGAGCACTGTGCAGGCGATAATATTGAAATGGAAGGAGTATCAGACCACTACAAATCTACCAAGACCTGGCCGTCCCTCTAAACTTTCAGCTCATACAAGGAGAAGACTGATCAGAGATGCAGCCAAGAGGCCCATGATCACTCTGGATGAACTGCAGAGATCTACAGCTGAGGTGGGAGACTCTGTCCATAGGACAACAATCAGTTGTATATTGCACAAATCTGGCCTTTATGGAAGAGTGGCAAGAAGAAAGCCATTTCTTAAAGATATCCATAAAAGTGTTGTTTAAAGTTTGCCACAAGCCACCTGGGAGACACACCAAACATGTGGAAGAAGGTGCTCTGGTCAGATGAAACCAAAATTGAACTTTTTGGCATTAATGCAAAATGTTATGTTTGGCGTAAAAGCAACACAGCTCATCACCCTGAACACACCATCCCCACTGTCAAACATGGTGGTGGCAGCATCATGGTTTGGGCCTGCTTTTCTTCAGCAGGGACAGGGAAGATGGTTAAAATTGATGGGAAGATGGATGGAGCCAAATACAGGACCATTCTGGAAGAAAACCTGATGGAGTCTGCAAAAGACCTGAGACTGGGACGGAGATTTGTCTTCCAACAAGACAATGATCCAAAACATAAAGCAAAATCTACATTGGAATGGTTCAAAAATAAACATATCTAGGTGTTAGAATGGCCAAGTCAAAGTCCAGACCTGAATCCAATCGAGAATCTGTGGAAAGAACTGAAAACTGCTGTTCACAAATGCTCTCCATCCAACCTCACTGAGCTCGAGCTGTTTTGCAAGGAGGAATGGGAAAAAATTTCAGTCTCTCGATGTGCAAAACTGATAGAGACATACCCCAAGCGACTTACAGCTGTAATCGCAGCAAAAGGTGGCGCTACAAAGTATTAACTTAAGGGGGCTGAATAATTTTGCACGCCCAATTTTTCAGTTTTTGATTTGTTAAAAAAGTTTGAAATATCCAATAAATGTCGTTCCACTTCATGATTGTGTCCCACTTGTTGTTGATTCTTCACAAAAAAATACAGTTTTATATCTTTATGTTTGAAGCCTGAAATGTGGCAAAAGGTCGCAAAGTTCAAGGGGGCCGAATACTTTCGCAAGGCACTGTAGCTGGTCTCCCTACAGCTCATCTCTGCCCTGCTGCCCAGACTGGGACCCAGCTGGTCCCTCTACAGCTAATCTCTGCCCTGCTGCCCAGACTGGGACCCAGCTGGTCCCCCTACAGCTCATCTCTGCCCTGCTTCCCAGACTGGGACCCAGCTGGTCCCCCTACAGCTCATCTCTGCCCTGAAGCTCCAGACTGGGACCCAGCTGGTCCCCTACAGCTCATCTCTGCCCTGCTGCCCAGACTGGGACCCAGTTGGTCTCCCTACAGCTCATCTCTGCCCTGAAGCTCCAGACGTTCACAGAGGAGATGAGATGGGTAAAATAATATTTCTCTTCACATAACTGTCTGTATCTTTTGAGCTACATGTCCCTACTGGCTGTGCCATTTACTGACACACTGTGTGTGTGTGTGTGAATTAACAGGCCATGGACACGGAGCTGCATGACCCATCAGTGTGTGTGCAGCAGCAGACAGCTTTGTCCCTAAACACCTTCATCAGGAGGAAGACTACTCAACTAGACACCAAAATACTGGAGGATAAACTACACACACACACACACAACAAGGTGAAACAGGGTAAAACACACCTCTACAACAGGGTACAACACACCTCTACAACAGGGTAAAACAGGGTACAACACACCTCTACAACAGGGTACAACACACCTCTACAACAGGGTAAAACAGGGTACAACACACCTCTACAACAGGGTAAAACACACCTCTACAACAGGGTACAACACACCTCTACAACAGGGTAAACCAGGGTACAACACACCTCTACAACAGGGGGAAACAGGGTACAACACACCTCTACAACAGGGTGAAACAGGGTACAACACACCTCTACAACAGGGTAAAACAGGGTACAACACACCTCTACAACAGGGTAAACCAGGGTACAACACACACAGTACTTTAGACTGCTCACTATCTGTGTTCTTTGCTGTTTAGGTCCTGTAGCTGCTGCCATGTTGTTATAGTCACGTTCTGTCCTTATGTTCCTGTACACTTAAAAGGCCCTCTGAATGGCAAACAGTCCCAAGAACAACAAGTCTTATGAGAACAGAATATTAATCGGTGTTGTAGGGCGCAGTGGGAGAATCTCAATTGCATACCGCCTCCTCTAACCCCATTGGAGGAGGTCAGAGAGGTGGTACCTGTAGCTTTCTCATCCAATGGGTTTTGAGGAGACAGGGAAAGAGGACACCAGGAGAATGCAAATGAGGTTTTCCCAGTATGTTTGTTGGGTGAGTTGCTGAGGAGCCTCCCCAAGCCCTTTGACTCCCCCAGCAGGATCTGGGAACAACTGTAGCCCAGAGGAAGACATAGCAACTTGTGGTTACCTTGGAGACAGAACAGGAATCTGGATGTACTCTGCCAACGCAATGTCAATGAAGGGTTACCTTGAAGGCCCAGAATGTTAACCTGACAGCAGTACAAGAACTGAGCTAAAGGTGCCTTCGTACTGGCACTATCACCGTGTGGACATATCTGAAATATTTCCTACGTACTGCACTACTTCTGATCAGAGCCTTGTGTGACCCAGCCTGTGATTTTCACTGAGTGTCATTTATCATATGTATTATGAGATTCATCCTAAAGTATAAAAGAAAATACAATTCCAACTGCAGTACAAAATACATTTTATTTCTGTATTCTTGTATTCAAGTTTCACATACAACACTGTTAAAAGCAAATAAGCATCGTGGTTTTCTCAGTCCTTGACCGTCCATTATGCCTTCAGTAAACATTAGAACAACTTCCTGGGTTATACAGTCCAATATCACAAACAGTTACAACACAGTCATTATAGTTCAGCCATGAAGTGTTCATGCAATGTAAACATGTTAAGTACAGAGTAACAAGTAAATGCAGTACGTTTCACATTTAATGCCAGAACCAATCACAACATGGGTACAGCTACAGTATAGTATTGTGTATTATTGCATATAACGTGGTTATGGTCTATTAAACCTTAAGGTTAACAATTACATTTCAACACTCAAGCACTTTTAAAAAGAGAACTACACTAAATGTAGGTTCCATGGCATGGGGAAAGGTTATGACGACATGTTTTACTGAATTCCAGATGTGAAATTTAGCAATATGAGGTGGTAGTGTGTGTGTCTACTCGTCAGGCTTCCTCTTAGGTTTCTTGGGGTTGCGGGAGCGACTCTTGGCCTTGCACAGTGGACAGATGGGAGCGTTACGATGGATCTGTTGGTGGCATGACAGACAGGCCTGGAGAGAGGACAGAGATGTTAGTGTGTTATTACTATGTAGACACACAGACGTCAGTACAGTGTCATTATTGTGTTGGTACACAGACAGGGGAGAGGTGTGTATGTGTGTACCTTCATAGGAGGGTGTGTACTGTGTACCTTCATGGGAGGAGGCTGTTGTCTGAAGGTGGCGGTCTGGCGGGCATCTTGTTTCCGGGAGACCTGGAGCTGTTGGGCCGCGGCAGCCGCTGCTGCAAGGGATTCTGGGATGGTGGGCTCATGAGGCTCCTTCTGCCACTCAGCCTTCTGCTTCTCAAAGTAACTATGGCAACAGAGATAGAAGATAGCACAGAGAACAGTTGATGTGTGTGTGAGAGTGTGTGTGTGTGTGTATAGTATGTGTACTGACTCCAGAGAGAGTTTCTCCTCCTCTTCGTTGAGGTTGGGCAGTCTGTGAAGGCCCAGGGTCATCCTGAGGGCATCTACATGTTCCTTCAGGGGTTTGTACTCATCATGGAGCCTCCGCGTCGTCTCCAGCAGCTTGTTCAGGTCGTTCTCTGACTGCTTTATAGTGCTCTCCATCTGGGGAGTAGGAGGAGAGAAATACATCAACTATTAAAGGGTAACTCTCAACCCCTTCACCTTTAAAAAATGCATCCAGGTGAGAAGTTGTGGGTGGGGTGAATTGCTCAGAAATATTCATTTTGGGGGGGTGTAAACGTAGTTGTGCTTGATCCCAACACTTTCTCACTAAAGAATATTTACCAGAAGTCCACTGGTACCCCCGTGGGCACGGGATGAATATTGTAAATATATATATGTGCCTCGTGGGATTAGAACCCACAGACTGCACCACTAATCAGTTGTAGGAAGTTGCTATGACCACCATTGTCCTCTAGTTCTTGTTACAATGGATATAGTCTCGCTATTGTTATTTTACTGCTGCTCTTTAATTACTTGTTCCTTTTATTTCTTATTCATATTTTTTAAACTGCATTGTTGGTTAGGGGCTTGTCAGTAAGCATTTCACTAAGGTCTACTACACCTGTTGTATTCAGCATTTCACTGTAAGGTCTACTACACCTGTTGTATTCAGCATTTCACTGTAAGGTCTACTACACCTGTTGTATTCAGCATTTCACTGTAAGGTCTACTACACCTGTTGTATTCAGCATTTCACTGTGAGGTCTACTACACCTGTTGTATTCAGCATTTCACTGTAAGGTCTACTACACCTGTTGTATTCAGCATTTCACTGTAAGGTCTACTACACCTGTTGTATTCAGCATTTCACTGTAAGGTCTACTACACCTGTTGTATTCAGCATTTCACTGTAAGGTCTACTACACCTGTTGTATTCAGCATTTCACTGTGAGGTCTACTACACCTGTTGTATTCAGCATTTCACTGTAAGGTCTACTACACCTGTTGTATTCAGCATTTCACTGTGAGGTCTACTACACCTGTTGTATTCAGCATTTCACTGTAAGGTCTACCACACCTGTTGTATTCAGCATTTCACTGTAAGGTCTACTACACCTGTTGTATTCAGCATTTCACTGTAAGGTCTACTACACCTGTTGTATTCAGTATTTCACTGTGAGGTCTACTACACCTGTTGTATTCAGCATTTCACTGTAAGGTCTACTACACCTGTTGTATTCAGCATTTCACTAAGGTCTACTACACCTGTTGTATTCAGCATTTCACTGTAAGGTTTACACCTGTTGTATTCAGCATTTCACTGTAAGGTCTACTACACCTGTTGTATTCAGCATTTCACTGTAAGGTCTACTACACCTGTTGTATTCAGCATTTCACTGTAAGGTCTATTACACCTGTTGTATTCAGCATTTCACTGTAAGGTCTACTACACCTGTTGTATTCAGCATTTCACTGTAAGGTCTACTACACCTGTTGTATTCAGCATTTCACTGTAAGGTCTACCACACCTGTTGTATTCAGCATTTCACTAAGGTCTACCACACCTATTGTATTCAGCATTTCACTGTAAGGTCTACTACACCTGTTGTATTCAGCATTTCACTGTAAGGTCTACTACACCTGTTGTATTCAGCATTTCACTGTGAGGTCTACTACACCTGTTGTATTCAGCATTTCACTGTAAGGTCTACTACACCTGTTGTATTCAGCATTTCACTAAGGTCTACTACACCTGTTGTATTCAGCATTTCACTGTAAGGTCTACTACACCTGTTGTATTCAGCATTTCACTAAGGTCTACTACACATGTTGTATTCAGCATTTCACTGTAAGGTCTACTACACCTGTTGTATTCAGCATTTCACTGTAAGGTCTATTACACCTGTTGTATTCAGCATTTCACTGTAAGGTCTACTACACCTGTTGTATTCAGCATTTCACTGTAAGGTCTACTACACCTGTTGTATTCAGCATTTCACTGTAAGGTCTACCACACCTGTTGTATTCAGCATTTCACTAAGGTCTACCACACCTATTGTATTCAGCATTTCACTGTAAGGTCTACTACACCTGTTGTATTCAGCATTTCACTGTAAGGTCTACTACACCTGTTGTATTCAGCATTTCACTGTAAGGTCTACTACACCTGTTGTATTCAGCATTTCACTGTAAGGTCTACTACACCTGTTGTATTCAGCATTTCACTGTAAGGTCTACTACACCTGTTGTATTCAGCATTTCACTGTAAGGTCTACTACACCTGTTGTATTCAGCATTTCACTGTAAGGTCTACTACACCTGTTGTATTCAGCATTTCACTGTGAGGTCTATTACACCTGTTGTATTCAGCATTTCACTGTAAGGTCTACTACACCTGTTGTATTCAGCATTTCACTGTAAGGTTTACACCTGTTGTATTCAGCATTTCACTGTAAGGTCTACTACACCTGTTGTATTCAGCATTTCACTGTAAGGTCTACTACACCTGTTGTATTCAGCATTTCACTAAGGTCTACTACACCTGTTGTATTCAGCATTTCACTGTAAGGTCTACTACACCTGTTGTATTCAGCATTTCACTGTAAGGTCTACTACACCTGTTGTATTCAGCATTTCACTGTAAGGTCTACTACACCTGTTGTATTCAGCATTTCACTGTAAGGTCTACCACACCTGTTGTATTCAGCATTTCACTAAGGTCTACCACACCTATTGTATTCAGCATTTCACTGTAAGGTCTACTACACCTGTTGTATTCAGCATTTCACTGTAAGGTCTACTACACCTGTTGTATTCAGCATTTCACTGTAAGGTCTACTACACCTGTTGTATTCAGCATTTCACTGTAAGGTCTACTACACCTGTTGTATTCAGCATTTCACTGTAAGGTCTACTACACCTGTTGTATTCAGCATTTCACTGTAAGGTCTACTACACCTGTTGTATTCAGCATTTCACTGTAAGGTCTACTACACCTGTTGTATTCAGCATTTCACTAAGGTCTACTACACCTGTTGTATTCAGAATTTCACTGTAAGGTCTACTACACCTGTTGTATTCAGCATTTCACTGTAAGGTCTACTACACCTGTTGTATTCAGCATTTCACTGTACGGTCTACTACACCTGTTGTATTCAGCATGTGACTAATAACATTTGATTTGACATAGATGTGCGTGAAACGGTAAACCAAAATGTAGAATTCGTGTGCCTTACTGCCTTTTGAATTTTGTGTAACGTCAGTAGTCTAGTCAAGGAAGCATCAAGAAAAATATATTGGTACACTCCACTATATATTGGTACACTCCACTATATATTGGTACACGCCACTATATATTGGTACACTCCACTATATATTGGTACACTCCACTATATATTGGTACACGCCACTATATATTGGTACACTCCACTATATATTGGTACACTCCACTATATATTGGAACACTCCACTATATATTGGTACACTCCACTATATATTGGTACACGCCACTATATATTGGTACACTCCACTATATATTGGTACACTCCACTATATATTGGTACACTCCACTATATATTGGTACACTCCATTGCCAAATAAGGTGCTTGTTTCTAAATGAAACCAGAAGGCGGTACCACCCAGCACATCTAGAAGGGAGTGTATTTCATACCGAACCCCTCCCTTGAGGTGACGTATAGGAACCTTCTCCAGGTGCCTCTACATCACAATTTCAATGGTAGAGTTGAACCACTGGGGCAAAAATAGCTAGATGTACTACTAAAAGACCAAATTACAAAACATTATGAACACCTGCTCTTTCCATGATGTAGACTGACCAGTTGAAAGCTATTATTGATCTCACTTGTCAAATCCACTTCAAGGGGAGGAAACAGGTTAAAGAAGGATGTTTAAGCCTTGAGACAATTGAGATATGAATTGTGTATGTTTGCCATTAGGCGGGTGAATGGGCCAGACAAAAGATTTGTGTCTTTGAACAGGTTATGGTAGTAGGTGTCAAGAACTGCAACGCTGCTGGGTTTTTCACGCTCTACAGTTTCACGTGTGTATAAAGAATGGTCCACCACCCAGCCAACTTGATACAACTGTGGGATGCATCGGCATCAAGATGGCCAGCATCCCTGTGTAATGCTTTCGACACCTTATGTCCGTGCCGTGACAAATGTAGGCTGTTCTTAGGGCAAGAGGGTGCAACTCAATATTAGAAAGGTGTTCTTAATGTTTTGTAACTGTCAAAATGAACACACCAGAATTTAGGTTTCACTATAACTCTAAAACTTCTGTTTCTCAAACAACTAACATTTTTTCATGCGTTACTTTTTAAAATCTTTTTGTGCAATCAGAAGTCGAATAGTGGCTTCTGTCTCACACACACACTCTTTATTGCTCTCTCTCTACTAGAGGTCGACCGATTAATCGGAATGGCCGATTAATTAGGGCCGATTTCAAGTTTTCATAACAATCTGAAATTGATATTTTTGGGCGCCGATTAAAAAAAAAAAATTATACCTTTATTTAACTAGGCAAGTCAGTTAAGAACACATTCTTATTTTCAATGACGGCCTAGGAATGGTGGGTTAACTGCCTTGTTCAGGCGCAGAACGACAGATTTTCCCATTGTCAGCTCGGGGGATCCAATCTTGCAACCTTACCAGTTAACTAGTCCAACGCTATAACCACCTGCCTCTCGTTGCACTCCACGAGGAGACTGCCTGTTACGCGAATGCAGTAAGCCAAGGTAAGTTGCTAGCTAGCATTAAACTTACCTTGTAAAAAACAATCAATCAATCATAATCACTAGTTATAACTACACATGGTTGATGATATTACTAGTTTATCTAGCGTTGCATTGCATATAATCGATGCAACGCTGGGGGATGATTTAACAAAAGCACATTTGCGAAAAAGGCACAATCGTTGGACGACTGTACCTAACCATAAACACCAATGCCTTTCTTAAAATAAATACACAGAAGTATATATTTTTAAACCTGCATATTTAGCTAAAAGAAATCCAGGTTAGCAGGCAATATTAACCAGGTGAAATTGTGTCATTTCTCTTGCGTTCATTGCACGCAGAGTCGGGGTATATGTAACAGTTTGGGCAGCCTGGCTCATTCCGAACTAATTTGCCAGAATTTTACGTAATTATGACATAACATTGAAGGTTGTGAAATGTAACAAGGATATTTAGACTTAGGGATGAAACCCGTTAGATAAAATACCAAACGGTTCCGTATTTCACTGAAATAATAAATGTTTTGTTTTAGAAATGATAGTTTCCGGATTCGACCATATTAATGACCAAAGGCTCATATTTCTGTGTGCTATTATGTTATAATTAAGTCTATGATTTGATAGAGCAGTCTGACTGAGCGATGGTAGGCAGCAGCAGGCTCGTAAGCATTCATTCAAACAGCACTTTCGTGCGTTTTGCCAGCAGCTCTTCGCAAGCACAGCGCTGTTTATGACTTCAAGCCTATCAGCCTAATGGCTGGTGTAGCCGATGTGAAATGGCTAGCTAGTTAGTAGGGTGCGCGCTAATAGCGTTTGAAACGTCACTCGCTCTGAGACTTGGAGTGGTTGTTCCCCTTGCTCTGCATGGGTAACGCTGCTTCGAGGATGGCTGTTGTCGATGTGTTCCTGGTTCGAGCCCAGGTAGGGGCGAGGAGAGGGACGGAAGCTATACTGTTACACTGGCAATACTATAGTGCCTAAAAGAACATCCAATAGTCAAAAGGTATATGAAATACAAATGGTATAGAGACAAATAGTCCTATAATTGTATTAACTACAACCTAAAACCTCTTACCTTGGAATATTGAATTCTCATGTTAAAAGGAACCACCAGCTTTCATATGTTCTCATGTTCTGAGCAAGGAACTCAAACATTAGATTTTTACATGGCACATATTGCACTTTTACTTCTCCAACACTTTGTTTTTGCATTATTTAAACCAAATTGAAAATGTTTCATTATTTATTTGAATCTAAATGGATTTTTATTGATGTATTATAAGTGTTCATTCAGTATTGTTGTAATTGTCATTATTACAAATAAATAAAAATCGCTGATTAATCGATATCGGCTTTTTTTGGTCCTCCAATAATCGGTATTGGCGTTGAAAAATCATACTCAGTCGACCTCTACGCTACCCACCACATTGATATCAGCATGTATTAGTCGTAGCTCCTCTACATGGGCCATCTTCTCCTGCATTAGGAGGTCCATCTCCTGTTTGTATTCCTTCAGATGTTTCTCCTCAGACTCTAGGGACTCAAACTCTGACTTCAGACGAGACTTGATCTTCTGCATCTGTACTGTCTTGTTCCTGAAATGATAGAAAACACAATTTAACCAATACATTACTACTTAGTTATCACTGTACACCCCTAGTTACCAATGTAACACAGTAGATACTTTACAAATACACTAGTAGTTAATTACCAATTATACAACATTCTGTAATTTTTTAACCTTTATTTAACTAGGCAAGTCAGTTAAGAACAAATTCTTATTTAAAATGACTGCCTAACCTGGACTACGCTGGGCCAATTGTGCGCCGCCCTATGGGACTCTCAATCACGTCCGGTTGTGATACAGCCTGGAATCGAACCAGTCTTTAGTAACGCCTCTAGCACTGAGATGCAGTGCCTTGGACTGCTGCACCACTCAGTAGTTACATACCACTGGGCTACTTACCAATGATCCAGTTACCAATTCTACAGCATTAGGTAGTTACCTACCACTGCACTGTTTTACAATTGCAAGTATTCATTTGATTACAGGGCAGAAGGCACAAAGACAACATTCTGTCAGTTCAACTTCACATCACTCAATCATGCTTCAGAAACCAATTCCCCTAAGGCATCGTCTATTGTTTCTCCTTTATTTAACCAGGTTAGCCTCTTCAGATAAAAACGTTTTTTTTTTAAAGAAAGACCAGAACCCGAGACATCATAGTGTATTATTGTGTTGCTGTTTCAATAGATTCGTTTGTGAAACAAGGAGCGAGAATATTTGTCACGGAAATAAGTAATATAATGCATGCATAACCGACATATTCGTGCACGACATGCCATTGTTATAACTGGAGCAATTCTTGTCTAGACATCTTTTTTTCTACTGATGCCAAGCTAATCAGCGTCACATCTATTCAACAATGTGCAAATTTGCAACTGGTTCCGCCTGAATGAACTCAGACATTGGGGGAACGGGACCACCAACCATGGTTAGCCAATTATTAGCTAACGTTACCTGGCTAATGACAGAAAGCTAGCTAAGTAGCCAACTAGCCGATAATCTGGCAAAGCACTTCGCATCTGGATTTTTGTTGATGCAAACAGCTGGATTGGTTATGCATAATACATAACTAGCAAGCAATTTTGTAATGTGCAAAACAAAAGCGAGAGTTTATCTGCAGTTCTTTCAAGAACAATAGAACGGTCGCCACTGCTGGCTAACCTTGATCAAGGCTATGTCGCCACATATAGCTAGCTCCCTAGCTCAATAACAAAGCCAAGACGCTAATATTAGCTTCTCGCTGCTCTTTTCCTGAGCCATCCAGCTACCTGATTTACCAGATGTGGTTTCTTTGAAGAAGAAAAAAAATCTTTACCGTATTTCCATAATGTTTTCTAGTTTGCACATTATCTCTTGTTCGTCCCCCATGATTTAGACTTTAGGCCCTGATAAATTAGATCTTAATGGAAGGACAGGGTGGTCTGCCAGCTAGCTAATAAAAACACAATACCTTCAGCGGTGACATGCGCTATGAAGCACCACGCATGCGCTAGGAAAGCCAGTGCCTACGTGTCCTGTACTGCAGTGACCCTGGCTGGAAACTGTTACATAGTGTCCGCCTGGCACTGAAACTATCTGATAAAACCCGTTACATCAGGGGTTCTTAAACGTTTTCAGCCTGGGACCCAAATAATAAATGGTGTGTTTTCCTGGGACCCAAGCGTAGGAACATGTGCAACTATACGTAAATATCATTGCCCTTATGTCTAAAAAAAAAAATGTAATATAGACAAAAATAAATAATGAAATACCCATAGATATCTTTTGTTTATTTTCCCCCATTAAAAACACTCTTACATACCTGTCTAGAATGGAACTATTGCTGTTAAAATACAATAAATAATTGAATTCTGAACTTGAATATTGATTGATCACGTTACACAGATGTATAACAGAACACACACACACGCACACAAGCTTTTTGATCGTGCAACCCAAAGTAACAGTATAGATAAAGCATTAGCAGGCCTACTGTACATTTTACTGTATAAATTATTGTTGATAGAAAGTCTAGGTTGGAACTGTTGCTGTTAAAATACATATTTTTATATTCTGAACTGGAATAAACGGATCATATCACACAGATGTAGACCAGAAAACACACACATACACACAGTCCTAATGAGAGGTGTATGGCTGGTTGAAGTTTTCAACAAACATATATATTCTGGGCTGCTTTAGACAGAACCCTGACTTGCATAGGTGTGTGATGCCAAACTGTATCAAAACATCTTACTGCTTTCTCAGTCAGGCTGGAGACCGCTTCCTGCTGCATATGAGCAACCCAGAACTGTGTGAGTGTTTGCCTCTAAAAGCATCTTGCTTCAATCAGTCAGTTTATTCCAGTTCAGAATAAAAATTATTACATGTAACAGCAACAGTTCCAACCTAGACTTGTTTTCAACAATAATTTCTACAGTAAAATGTACAGTAGGCCTGATCATTTTTAATCTTCATCTGTAGTGTTTCTTAGGGTTGCTCTATCAGTGGCTAAGCTTGCTTTGGCTAACGTTAGCTATTAGCTGTATGACGTTAAAAGGCCAGGGGATTGTTGAAAGAGAAACTCATATCTACTACTATGAGAGATAGTACTCCCTTATTTATGCTTATCGTCACTTGTTATAAAATGACAATGCCTTGCTAGTTGAATTACTGTTCCACTTTTGAAGCACTTTTTCTTGAAGCCCGGTTCTGAAATCACTCCCTGGGTTTACCGTCATGTACAGTAGTGCCTGGACTCATTACTAACCACTTCCCCACACACAAAAAAACATTGTGGGCGCTCCTCGTTATTTCTCAAAGTTTGTATGAAAGAGACAAGAAGTCATCACTGTATTTGCGTTTCATGACGATTGAGCTCAGTGAGAACGTGTGGCTAGCATGAGTCCATTTCCTGACAGCGGTGAAGAACAAGTCAGTGGCTTGAACCACAGCGCTGCAGCGAGTGGGTCGCGGAGGGATCTTCAACAAAACTGGAGAACAAAAGATCCGGTAAACCGCGAAGCACACGGGTATCTCCCTCTCCCACTCGCGCAGCTGCCAAACTGAGCAGAAACCGCTGATAAGCAGAGAGCGCGCTGAACCGAGAGCGCAGTTGCACTTGACCAAATCAATTCTAGTAATTCATGAAATAATTATACATTTACGTCGCGACCCACCATTAACAGGTCGCGACCCATACTTTAAGAAACGCTGCGTTACATTGTTGTTGTAACATTGTAATGGAAACGGTTGCATTGTTTCAATGTAATTCTAAAGATAATGATGCCAACTGCCTACACTCATAGGGTAAAGTTGATAGTAGATTTCTTATTGTGTTTCAATTCTTAAAACATTATTTTCACAAAATAACAATTACATGTTGTATTATAAAAGAACAATGAAAAAGACATAGAGGGTATTTTACAAAACAACAACAATGTAGAAGTAGGAATGAATGTCTTGAGTGTTGTATTTACTAATCACTTTTTCCTTGGCTAGTGGCAATGTGGTCTAGGGTTAAGGCTAGATCTACAGTATATTATCAACATTGCCTTATCATATATCTCATGTGAAAGTATCGTATTCTAAAGGTGGATGTAAATTCAACGTATTGTGCGCCATTTTGCGGTGGTCCTGTGAGGGTCAAGTGTTAGTACACCGCAGTAATCCACCTTGAGTTAGATTCCTGGGCTGCCATTGGATTAGTCCTGAGAACACAACAATGGCTCGTTTTAATTCACCATAATCCCAGTGAATATTGAAAGCACTTTCATATGACTCTGTGGAGAAGAGGCTAATGCCGAAAGAAGAAACTCTCAGGAACGTAATAATATAGGAGATAAAATATTTACAAATGTCTTCTGTGAGTATCCATTTATACTCTTAATCCTATAAAATCTGGATTGAAGTTAAAATGCGGCTGTTTGTGTAAGATTAGGGTGAGATTGTGTAAATGTAGCATTTGACAGTAAAACAAGGCCAACTTTTTCCCATAGTAATGTCTCTGTTGCTCTGTGAGACAGAATAATGGTCTAGAAAACTATTTATTGTATATAATATGCTTACTTCCTTTATTGTGTATTTCACATTTCCTATTCTTATTTATTGTGTTCTTTTTCTAGTATTACATTGTTATTTATTATTGTATTGTTGGGGTTTTGAGTTTTCAAGAATCGCATTTCACGGTACGTGTGCATGTGACATTACAACTTGAAACCAGTCATTTTAAAGGTTTACGGTATTACTACCCTGACTTATACGTGTTTGTTAAAAGTTACATTTTTGTTTGTTAACCACTCACATCAGACACAAATGTTTTTTTAAAGTTTGCGTTTCAACACAACAGTACGTTGTTCTGTGAGATACTTGTAGTACGGTGAGTTCACTCAACTTTGAAACTCAATCTTTTATATCTTAGCACTTTTGAGTACTATAAACATTGTACTTGTAGAAACATTCATATTTTTTTGTGGTTGACGTATCCTGGTCAGAAGAGGCCGATGTGATCAACATTAAACATCTGATAATTGGCCTAAATATGGGCCTTCCTGGTTGGCCTGGTCGTCTCAGATCTCAGCTGTTTAGTAACTTTATCCCAATTTGCTCCATAATCAGTGTTAATAAAAACCACCTCGGAAATCCTAGCGGGGCTACCTGGGATAGGTTTGAACTTATTATATATATTTTTATTGTCCACACAATTTGGAAACTTTCACTAACATGATTGACATCAAAACAACAACAGCAACAATAGAAACCTACACTACAGTTCTGTGTGGATCATGGGGTCCTAGAATAAACCTTCCCCTGTTCTGAGAATACTCTCAACTCTATTCTGTTCTGAGAATTCTCCCTAAATAATATTTAACGTTTAAAAATACCTTGTGGGCTTCCTGTTTTGATTGTAGTCCCCTACGACCTCTTGCGATTGGATGATCCTGCAGGTTGAACAGAAAAATGTAAGAAACATAATTATATTATATTTTGGGGGTCTTCTACGTCCCTAAGAACCTAGCACACAATTTTACAATCATAGTAAGAGACGTATAATTCGCTTAGCCCCTTAGTACACTGAACAAAAATATAAACGCAACATGTAAAGTGTTGGTCCCATGTTTTATGAGCTGAAATAAAAGATCCCAGACATTTTCCAGATGCACAAAAAGTGTATTTCTCAAAAAATGTTGTGCACAAATTTGTTTACATCCCTGTTGATGAGCATTTCTCATTCGTCAAGATAATCCATCCACCTGACAGATGTGGCATATCAAGAAGCTGAATAAACAGCATGATAATTACACAGGTGCACCTTGTACTGGCAACAATAAAAGGCCACTCTAAAATGTGACATTTTGTCACACAACCCAATGCCACAGTCTCAAGTTTTGAGGGAGCGTGCAATTTGAATGCTGACTGCAGGAATGTCCACCGGAGCTGAATGTTAATTTCAGGCGCCTCCAACGTTATTTAAGAGAATTTGGCAGTACGTCCAACCGGCCTCACAACCGCAGACCACGTCTATGGCGTTGTGTGGGCGAGCGGTTTGCTGATGTCAACGTTGTGAACAGAGTGCACCATGGTGGCGGTGGGGTTATGGTATGGGCAGGCATAAGCTAAGGACAACAAACACAATTGCATTTTATCTAAGGCAATTTGAATGCTCAAAATGCCCATTTTTTTAAAAAAGGTATCTGTGACTAACAGATGCATATCTGTATTCCCAGTCATGTGAAACCCATAGATTAGAACCTACTTAATGTATTTCAATTGACTGATTTCCTCATTTGAACTTTGAACTCAGTAAAATCTTTGAAATTGTTGAATGTTGCGTTTATATTTCTGTTCAGTGTATTCTGCATGCCTATCCCTTATTGTAAACCATACTACCTATTATACTAACCATTACTCTATCTATGTGTTTTAATAGGCTATTAAGTTCTCTCTCCTCCCATTCATACTCCAGTTTGTGTCTATGTGAACGCCCTCTGGTAGATCAATGTTCGTGTCACCACCATGGACGCTGAGCTGGAGTTTGCCGTCCTGCCCAGCACCACTGGCAAACAACTCTTCGACCAGGTACGTGGACAGGCGGACGAACGGACAGACAGTCAGGCAGACAGACAGACAGACAAATCTTTGTTTCCCCGACTAGGGACAAACAAGTGATCTTCTTCTTCATTGTTGTGTAGATAGTGAAGACCATCGGGCTGAGAGAGACCTGGTTCTTTGGCCTACAGTACCAGGACAGCAAAGGCTTCTCTACCTGGCTCAAACTCAACAAGAGGGTGAGTACATTCTCACTACTCTCCTCAGACAGTAACAACATATAGGACTGCCTCTTCCGCTGCCCAGCGCTCCTTCTCCAGACGCTCTACCTCCTCCTGGGCAAACGTCCTCCTTCTCCAGACGCTCTGCCTCCTCCTGGGCAAACGTCCTCTCCTTCTCCAGCTCCAGGGCCTGCGAGTCTGCTCATCCAGCTCTGCACGCATGCACGCACGCACACACACACACACACAGAGTAAACACACACACACACACACACACACACACACACACACACACACACACACACACACACACACACACACACACACACACACACACACACACACACACACACACACACACACACACACACACACACACACCCATGCCCATTCATTCACTTATTAACTCACTCATGTTGTTGCAATGCTGTAATGTTCCCAGGTGACAGCTCAGGATGTACGCAGGGAGAACCCTCTGTTGATAAAGTTCCGGGCCAAGTTCTACCCTGAAGACGTAGCTGAGGAACTGATCCAAGAGGCCACGCAACGACTTTTCTTCCTGCAGGTCACACACACACACACACACACACGACTACATGCGCATACACAGACACACACACACACGAGCTGGCCAGACACACGTGCACACACACATACATCAAATCAAAGTTTATTTGTCACGTTCACAGGAAACAACAGGTGTGAACAGTACAGAGAAATGTTTACTTACAAGCTTTTCCTCAACAATGCAATGTTCTATATCAAAGGTAAAGGAGACCTGATTGTTTTCATCAAGGATCTCTCTGTACTTTGTTCCATTCATCTTTCCCTTGATCCTGCTGCTAAAGAACATCCCCACAGCATGATACTGCCACCACCATGCTTCACCGTAGGAATGTTGCCAGGTTTCTTCCAGACGTGACGCTTGGCATTGCTTGGAGAGAATCTTGTTTCTCATGGTCTGAGTCCTTCAGGTGCCTTTTGGCAAACTCCATGTGGGCTGTCATGTGCTTTTTACTGAGGAGTGGCTTCCGTCTGACCACTGTCGTGTCTTTACTATCATTAACTGAAGACTGATAGTTTTTATCAAAGATTCTCTGTAATTAGTTATTACACGATCAACTGATTAATCATGTAACTAATTAACTAGGAAGTCGGGGCACCAATGAAAAATATTCAGATTACAAAGTTATAATTTCCTAAAATAACTTTTCAGATGTTTTATCTGATCAATTAGCCTTTGAATTAATGAATTATTTACTTTACCTCACGTTAGTCTCATTCCAAACGTCGTAAATTGTTGGTTATCTGCACGAACCCAGTCTTCACTATGAGTCATCCATACATTAATTGTCTTAAATCATTTATTTATTACTAACTAATTCACAGAAATGCATAAACAAACAAACAAACAAGGTAAATGTGGTTACAAGAAATGATAGGAGAATGTGCCCTAGTGGGCTAAACCGGCATGGTGGCTTGTTAGACAAAAGGGGAAGTGGGGGTCGACTAAGAAGTCACTACAGAGTGATAATTATAACAATTGAAATGCTAATCCTTTACACATGAATGCTCACTCATTCGGGAACAATTGCAATCAATATATATATATTTACGCTCAGTGTGTCGTCTTGATCGCTGGTGAAAAGTTCATTTCTTTTGTAGAATTGTCCGTCTCTCTCCCTCTCTCTCTCGGTTGTGGTTAGAGGGGATTGTTCAGAGTGACATTCGTTATAGAATGGATGTTTCGGCGGTTGTCGTTCTTCGCTTTCAATGATACCGAATTCCTAGCTGCAGACTAGTAATTAATATCAAAGACTTGTTCTTATTCTTTCGGTATCGATAGTCTAAGAGTTTAACCACGTGGGATGGTTAAAAGATTCAGCAATGGTCTACAACTTTTGTCTTCCTAATGGGGAAAAACATGGTCTGCAACCTTTAGCCATCTCGTAATTGAGGTAAGCTCGGTCTGCTGATCGAAAACCCGAGTGGGGTTTTTATTTGGAATGGCAGAAAAGGCTGTCCCAGGATGTCTGACCCTAACTGGGCTCAGGGACGGTCCTCTGATTTAGTTCAAATCCAATTCCCTTTTTTAGTTTTCCTTCATTAAACAGTCCAAAATCACATTGTAAAATTATGTAAACAGTATCATAGTCACTCATTCATCTTATACAACAATTAGATGTAAACCTCATATCTGGGGCTATTATATAAACAGCGTTATGGTAATGTGGCCACACGTCTCCCATGAGCTTCCCCAAAGCGTGACAAACGGACCAGTTCGTAGCTGGATTCTTCACCGATCTTTTATACTTTCTCCGGAACATGAAATTTGTTCGTACCTCAAGTTCTGTGAGGTGGAAGGATTTCCTTTGTCCTCTATGAAAATGTACTCTCTCTATACTATGTGGCAGGGTCTTCTCAGGAATTTACGACCTCTGACCACAGCAGCCTAGTTGAAGGAGGCAAGGGGGAGGCAGGGAGAGGGGGATGGGTTTGCTATACCCAAAGAGGCCAACGTCATGACACCACTATACCATAAAGTCCTGTTTGGTGGAGTACTGCAGAGAAGGTTGTCCTTCTGGAAGGTTCTCCCATCTCCACAGAGGAACTCTGGAGCTCTGTATGAGTGACCATCCTTCCCCAGATCTGTGCCTCGACATAATTCTGTCTCGGACCTCTACTGACAATTCCTTAGACCTCATGGCTTGGTTTTTGTGGGACCTAATATAGACAGATGTGTGCCTTTCCAAATCATGTCCAATAAATTGAATTTACCACAGGTGGACTCCAATCAAGTTATAAAAACATCTTAAGGATGATAAATGGTAACAGGATGCACCTGAGCTCAATTTCGAGTCTCACATCGAAGGGTTTGAATACTTATGTAAATAATTTATTTCATATTTGAATTGTTTTTAATTTGCCCCAAAAAATTGATGAGGAACATTTTTATTTGATCTATTTTAGAATAAGTCTGTAATGTAGCACAATGTGGAAAAACTCAAGGGATCTGAATTCTTTCCAAATGCACTGTATGTATATTATGATGTACACAGGTTAGACACACACACACAGCTCACACTGTTTATAATGTATGTCACTGCAGGTGAAGGAAGGCATCCTGAATGATGATATCTACTGTCCTCCTGAGACGGCTGTGCTGTTGGCCTCCTACTCTGTTCAGACCAAACATGGAGACTACAAGAAGGACTACCACTTCCCTGGTTACCTCAGCAGGGACAAGCTGCTTCCCCAGAGGTGTGTCATCTCTCCCCGTCCCCCTGTGTGACATACCTCAGCCCACAAACAGAAGCTAAACTGGTGATCATTTTGAAGAGAGATCTATTCCAAGTCTCCCTGAACGCTCCTCTGATTGTTGTCTTCCATACTCAGATCAGTGTTGGGGTCAATTCCATTTCATTTAGCAGACACTCTTATACAGAGAGAGTTACCTAGTCTGCTCTGGGATTTGAACCAGCAACCTTTTGGGTACCGGCCCAACGCTCTTAATCACTAGGCTACCATCTTCTCTCTATCCTCCTAATTGACCCTTCTCGGTTCCTCTACCCTTAGGGTTCTGGAGCAGCACAAGCTGAACAAGGAGCAGTGGGAGAATAGGATAAAGGTGTGGCATGAGGAGCACAAGGGAGTGCTGAGGTAAGACCACATGTCCTCTCTACTCACAGTACAATCCAAGTTAACACTGGCTTACTTGTATTGCACTGATTTTACACTGATGTACAAAACATTAAGAACACCTTCCTAAAATGGAGTTTCACCCCCTCTCTTTTTCCCTCAGAACAGCCTCAAATCGTCGGGGCATGGACTTTATAAGGTGTTGAAAACATTGCACAGGGATGCTGGCCCATGTTGACTCCAATGCTTCCCACAGTTGTGTCAAGTTGGCTGGATGTCCTTTGGGTGGTGGACCATTCTTGATACACATTGGAAACTGTTGAGTGTGAAAAACCCAGCAGCTTTGCAGTTCTTGACCCAAACCGATGTGCCTGGCACCTACTAACAGACCCCGTTCAAAGGCACTTAAATATTTTGTCTTGCCCATTCACCCTCTGAATGGCACACATACACAATCCATGTCTCAAGACTTAAACATCCTTCTATAACCTGTCTCCAATCCTTCATCTCCCGTAATTGAAGTGGATTTAAAAAAAAACTAAAGTCAAAGTCCGCACGCACCTCTGTGGAAATCTAATTGGCATAATAAACAAATCCCCATGAAATATCTGTCAGTTTAAGCCAGAGATATCTTTAGTTTGCTTTGGATATGTCCAATCCACCGCATTCGGACTTCTGCATATGTTTGTAAGACCATGAGACATCACAGAAACCTCACAAGATCGTCTGTAGCATCCTAACGATTTGGCCTACAAACCACTCTATGGGAAGATGAGACTCTCATGAACACAATGGTGGTTCTCCATTTTGCCCTACGACCCCCACAAGCGTCTTGGTACTCGTCTGAAGTCGGTACAGCCGATCTGCCAACTTCTGTCTGTAACGTCCCAACAGTTTGGGCTACACACTAATAGGACCCCTCTGTGGAAAGGTCTCACGAACACATACACATTTTTTTGTTCGTTGTTTTGCTCCACAGGCCACACAAGACTTGTCTGAAGGTCCCCCAGTACCAGTTTAAAAAACATATGGAATTATACATGGAGAATGTTTAGTGCCAAAAATAAGGGGTTAAATACATGTATAAAATCTAAAAAAAACAACAACAAATGTTTCCTGATCTTTCTAATATCTCTCAGATGTAGGACAGACACTTCAGAACAAACTTCCTTTACATTTTTTGGGGGGGGACTATCTGTTATTCAATGCATTTGCTAATAGCAGTAAGACCAATTTAAAATATTCATCAAATAATAATATTTTTTTGGGATGCATCAAGGGGTCTTAAAATTCAAAATAAAATATCTAAATGATCCTTGGTATGACCTTCTTAAAACAATTCCCTCCCACCGGTATATAGACAAGGTTTAGTCTGTAGACTGTAGAGGGTTCAGGTGACATTAATAAGAGATCATAGCTTTCACCTGGATTCACCTGGTCAGTCTATGTAATGGAAAGAGCAGGTATCCTTCATGTTTTGTACACTCAGTGTATGTAGAATGTGCTAAGCATTATGATAGCTGCATACAGAGCATCTTCCTCACTGATTGTCTGTGTCTATGTGTGTCTGTGTCTGTCTCTGTGTCAATCTGTCCCCAGGGAGGATGCCATGGTGGAGTATCTGAAGATAGCTCAGGATCTAGAGATGTATGGAGTCAACTACTTCAGCATCAAGAACAAGAAGGGTTCAGAGCTGTGGCTGGGGGTAGACGCTCTGGGCCTCAACATATACCAGAACACTGACAGGTAGGAACAGTTAACTACACTGAATAAAAATATAAACTCAATATGTCAATTTAGCAGTGCCCCATGGTGGCGGTGGGGTTATGGTACGGGCAGGCATAAGCTACGGACCTCATGTTTCAGCATGATAATGCACGGCCCCGTGTCGCAAGGATCTGTACACAATTCCTGGAAGCTGAAAATGTCCCAGTTCTTCCATGGCTTGCATACTCACCAGACATGTCACCCATTGAGCATGTTTGGAATGCTCTGGATTGAGAAGTACGACAGCCTGTTCCATTTCACACCAATATTGAGGAACTTCACACAGCCATTGAAGAGGAGTGGACAACATTCCACAAGCCACAATCAACAGCCGGATCAACTCTATGTGAAGGAGATATGTCGCGCTGCATGAGGCAAATGGTGGTCACACCACATACTGACTGGTTTTCTGATCCACGCCCCTATCTTTTTTTAAAAGGTATCTGTGACCAACAGATGCATATCTGTATCCCCAGGCATGTGAAATCCATAGATTAGGGCCTAATTCATTTATTTCAATTGACTGATTTCCTTATATGAACTGTAACTCAGTAAAATCTTTGAAATTCTTTGAAATTGTTGTGTTTATATTTTTGTTCAGTATAGATCCGAATTCTCCATAGATTCATCATGATATTAGACTACTTTTGTCTGAAGTGTGAAAACATTGGATAAACTTTGATTTTGGAGTGAACTATTCTACAGTGTTTTCTTTATAGGATGACCCCTAAGATCGGCTTCCCATGGAGTGAGATCAGAAACATTTCCTTCAACGACAAGAAGTTTGTTATAAAGCCCATGGACAAGAAAGCCCCGGTACGTCACCTCTGTTTCTTTGTCTGCTGTGTTATAATTCAAACCTCTGATAGTACCCGTTTCTTAAGTATAAAAAAAGGTCACTTCATTTTTTTCAAGAGGCATTTGTGGTAAATGAGTCTGTTCCAGGATTTTGTGTTCTACGCCCCTCGTCTGCGGATCAACAAGCGTATCCTGGCGCTGTGCATGGGGAACCATGACCTGTACATGAGGAGGAGGAAGCCAGACACCATCGAGGTCCAGCAGATGAAAGCCCAGGCCCGTGAGGAGAAGACTAAGAGACAGATGGAGAAGTGAGGACAGAGACATGGAGAAAAGAGAGAGAGAGAGAGATGAGTTTGTTAGCACATGTTTACTCATCCCTTGTGTCCCTCGTTCCAGAGCTCTGCTCGAGAGCGAGAAGAAGAAGAGGGAGAATGCGGAGAAGGAGACAGAGAAGATCGCCAGAGAAACCATGGAGCTGATAGGCAGGCTGAAACAGATTGAGGAAGAGACCAAGAAAGCTCAGGAAGGTCAGACTCATTCTGTCATCTGACAGTGTGTGTGCTGTATGTGCTGTATGTGCATGCATGCTTGTGTGTGTTCATATTATTTTGTGTGTGTGTGCATGTGTGCGTGTGTGTGTATGTGTATGTGTAGAGCTGGATAAGAGGACTCGCAGGGCCATGGAGCTGGAGAAAGAGAGGACGTTTGCCAAGGAGGAGGCAGAGCGTCTGGAGAAGGAGCGCAGGGCAGCGGAAGAGACCAAGGCAGCCCTCCTACAGCAGTCAGAGAGCCAGATGAAGAACCAGGAGAACCTGGTACACACACACACATAGACACACACACACATAGATAGACAGACAGACACCACACAAAGACAGACAGATAGCCACACATACATAGACAGACAGAGACAGACAGCCACACAGACAGACAGACAGACACACACACACACACACACAGACACACACACACACACACACACACACACGCACTATACATACACATGGATTTAGTACTGTAGATATGTGGTGGTGGTGGAGTAGGTGCCTGAGGGCACACAGTGTGTTGTGAAATCTGTGAATGTATTATAATGTTTTTAAAATTGTATAAACTGCCTTAATTTTGCTGCTTTGACAGCAGCTAATGGGGATCCATAATAAATACAAATAGACAGACAGACCGACAGACAGACGGACAGACAGCCACACAGACAGACAGACAGCCACGCAGACAGACAGACAGACGGACACTAGGAGAATCATTTATTATTCTAAGGTTCTTTTTCCAGGCTACTGATCTGACCTCTAAGATCTCCCTTCTGGAGGACGTAAAGCAGAAGAAGGACGACGATACGAAGAGATGGCAGAAAAGGGTGAGAGAATAAATTAATAAATGAAGGAATTAATGAATAAATGTGTGTGTGTGCCAGCGTAACCCTCCATCTAACCACAGTGATTAAATGTGAGTGTGTGAGTGTGAGTGTGTGTGTGTGCTAGTGTAACCCTCCATCTAACCACAGTGATTAAATGTGAGTGTGTGAGTGTGTGTGTGGGCTAGCGTAACCCTCCATCTAACCACAGTGATTAAATGTGAGTGTGTGAGTGTGAGTGTGTGTGTGTGCTAGCGTAACCCTCTATCTAACCACAGTGATTAAATGTGAGTGTGTGAGTGTGAGTGTGTGTGTGCTAGCGTAACCCTATATCTAACCACAGTGATTAAATGTGAGTGTGTGAGTGTGTTTGTGTGTGTGTGCTAGCGTAACCCTCTATCTAACCACAGTGATTAAATGTGTGTGTGAGTGTGTGTGTGTGTGCTAGCGTTATCCTCTATCCAACCACAGTGATTCAATGTGAGCGTGAGTGTGAGTGAGCGTGTGAGTGAGTGTGTGTGAGTGCGTGTGAGTGTGTTATCCTCTATCTAACCACAGTGCTTCAATGTGAGCGAGCGTGTGTGAGTGTGTGAGTGAACATGTGTGTGCGTGTGTGTGTGTAATAGCGTTATCCACTCTGAGCGGTCATGTGTGTGTTTGTCATCTGGCGGTCATGGTGGATGTTGATTTGAAGACTAAAGTCATCCGTGTCCACATCCAGGACTCTGTGCAGGGGGACCACGACGAGACCGACGAGAGCAGCGCTGAGGCCAGCGCCGAGCTGACATCACCAGGCATGGTCAGAGACCGCAGCGAGGAGGAACGCATGACGGAGGCTCAGAAGAATGAACGGCTACAGAAACACCTCAAGGTCAGAAACACCTAACTTAAAGGGGAACTTTTTTCACCCATTAGTTCACTGTTGATACGGTCCCAAAATGTTTTTCATGTCAGCAGTCAAGTTGTCAAGATATTGGATTTTCATGAAGAAAAGTTTCACCAACCACATCATCATGATGATCCTTGCTCCAAGATGGCATAGCAGTCAGACGTCTTTTGTCCTCGTCTTGTCGTGTCCCGTATATATACAGTGGGGCAAAAAAGTATTTAGTCAGCCACCAATTGTGCAAGTTCTCCCACTTAAAAAGATGAGAGAGGCCTGCCATTTTCATCATAGGTACACTTCAACTATGACAGACAAAAAAATCCAGAAAATCACATTGTAGGATTTGTAATGAATTTATTTGCAAATTATGGTGGAAAATAAGTATTTGGTCACCTACAAACAAGCAAGATTTCTGGCTCTCACAGACCTGTAACTTCTTCTTTAAGAGGCTCTGTCCTCCACTCGTTACCTGTATTAATGGCACCTGTTTGAACTTGTTATCAGTATAAAAGACACCTGTCCACAACCTCAAACAGTCACACTCCAAACTCCACCATGGCCAAGACCAAAGAGCTGTCAAAGGACACCAGAAACAAAATTGTAGACCTGCACCAGGCTGGGAAGACTGAATCTGCAATAGGTAAGCAGCTTGGTTTGAAGAAATCAACTGTGGGAGTAATTATTAGGAAAAGGAAGACATACAAGCCCACTGATAATCTCCCTCGATCTGGGGCTCCACGCAAGATCTCACCCCGTGGGGTCAAAATGATCACAAAAACAGTGAGCAAAAATCCCAGAACCACACGGGGGGACCTAGTGAATGACCTGCAGAGAGCTGGAACCAAAGTAACAAAGCCTACCATCAGTAACACACTACGCCGCCAGGGACTCAAATCCTGCAGTGCCAGACGTGTCCCCCTGCTTAAGCCAGTACATGTCCAGGCCCGTCTGAAGTTTGCTAGAGAGCATTTGGATGATCCAGAAGAAGATTGGGAGAATGTCATATGGTCAGATGAAACCAAAATATAACTTTTTGGTAAATACTCAACTCGTCGTGTTTGGAGGACAAAGAATGCTGAGTTGCATCCAAAGAACACCATACCTACTGTGAAGCATGGGGGTGGAAACATCATGCTTTGGGGCTGTTTTTCTGTAAAGGGACCAGGACGACTGATCCGTGTAAAGGAAAGAATGAATGGGGCCATGTATCGTGAGATTTTGAGTGAAAACCTCATTCCATCAGCAAGGGCATTGAAGATGAAACGTGGCTGGGTCTTTCAGCATGACAACGAAGGAGTGGTTTCGTAAGAAGCATTTCAAGGTCCTGGAGTGGCCTAGCCAGTCTCCAGATCTCAACCCCATAGAAAATCTTTGGAAGGAGTCTAAAGTCTGTGTTGCCCAGCAACAGCCCCAAAACATCACCGCTCTAGAGGAGATCTGCATGGAGGAATGGGCCAAAATACCAGCAACAGTGTGTGAAAACCTTGTGAAGACTTACAGAAAAATACTTATTTTCCACCATAATTTGCAAATAAATTCATTACAAATCCTACAATGTGATTTTCTGGATTTTTTTCTCATTTTGTCTGTCATAGTTGAAGTGTACCTATGATGAAAATTACAGGCCTCTCTCATCTTTTTAAGTGGGAGAACTTGCACAATTGGTGGCTGACTAAATACTTTTTTGTCCCACTGTATATATATATTTACAACTTTCTTCGCATACCTTTTTATACATATTTTTTATTTTCCATAAACTCATCTTCAAAACACTCTCCTGCAACCCGCCTCACCAATTTATATTTAAAAAAAGAAAGTATTATTTACCTCAAATCTGTAATCCTCCATAGAAGCTAACCAGAAGCTAGCCAGAAGCTAGCCCAGAAGCTAATCCATAAACTAGCCAGATGCTAGCCAGAAGCTAATCCAGAAGCTAGCCTGAAGCTAACCAGAAGCTAATCAGAAGCTAGTTAGCTTCTTTACTGGCTAATCGCTAGTTTTCAGCTAACCACGGTTTGTGGTCATCAGCTATCCTTTAGCTCAAAAATCTATCGCCAGTTTTGTACGCCGCGGCTCGGACCGGAACATACCGGACCTATTTTTCTCTCCATGTCCCCGGATTTCAACCGCTAACTCTGGACATTTATACCTGGATCTCACAGTTAGCTAGCTGCTATCCGTGTAACTATCGGCGTACGACGATTCCGGAGCAAACATCAATTATTCCGGAGCTAGCCAGCTGAAGAGTTCCATCAGTCACTCCTGGGCTACAATCACCTATCCGGACCCGTTTTACTGCCAACGCGGAGCCCCACCGGGCCTTCACAACTGGACTACCGACGTTATCTACCCGAGGGAGTTATCCGGCTGGCTCCTCCGTCGCGATGTTACCTGAATGCCCATCTGCGGTCCGCTAATCGTTAGCTGTCTTATCGGCTGCTATCTGAATAGACCTATCGGACAATTTATTATTCTTTTTTTTTCTTTTTTTTCTTGGACCTCTATAACTATATCTATTGTTTTTTTTTGGCGAATTGGATTCATCCCCTCTACCACACGGAACCCCACTAATCCTACCGACGGAAACGCACGAGGTGGCTAAAAGCAGACCTTCATCCTATGCTAGCTTGCTACCGATGGCCCGGCTAGCTGTCTGAATCGCCGTGACCCCAACCAACCTCACTACTCACTGGACCCTTTTGATCACTCGACTAAGCATGCCTCTCCTTAATGTCAATATGCCTTGTCCATTGCTGTTCTGGTTAGTGTTTATTGGCTTATTTCACTGTAGAGCCTCTAGTCCTGCTCACTATACCTTATCCAACCTATTAGTTCCACCACCCACACATGCGATGACATCTCCTGGTTTCAATGATGTTTCTAGAGACATTATCTCTCTCATCATCACTCAATACCTAGGTTTACCTCCACTGTATTCACATCCTACCATACCTTTGTCTGTACATTATACCTTGAAGCTATTTTATCGCCCCCAGAAACCTCCTTTTACTCTCTGTTCCAGACGTTCTAGACGACCGATTCTTATTGCTTTTAGTCGTACCCTTATCCTACTCCTCCTCTTTTCCTCTGGTGATGTAGAGGTGAATCCAGGCCCTGCAGTGCCTAGCTCCACTCCTATTCCCCAGGCGCTCTCTTTTAATGAATTCTGTAACCGTAACAGCCTTGGTTTCATGCATGTTAACATTAGAAGCCTCCTCCCTAAGTTTGTTTTATTCACTGCTTTAGCACACTCTGCCAACCCGGATGTTCTAGCTGTGTCTGAATCCGGGCTTAGGAAGACCACCCAAAATTCTGACATTTTCATCCCAAACTACAACATTTTCAGACAAGATAGAACTGTCAAAAGGGGGCGGTGTTGCAATCTACTGCAAAGATAGCCTGCAGAGTTCTGTCCTACTATCCAGGTCTGTACCCAAACAATTTGAACTTCTACTTTTAAAAATCCACCTCTCTAAAAACAAGTCTCTCACCGTTGCCGCCTGCTATAGACCACCCTCTGCCCCCAGCTGTGCTCTGGACACCATATGTGAACTGATTGCCCCCCATCTATCTTCAGAGCTCGTGCTGCTAGGCGAGTAAAACTGGAACATGCTTAACACCCCAGCCATCCTACAATCTAAGCTTGATGCCCTCAATCTCACACAAATTATCAATGAACCTACCAGGTACCTCCCCAAAGCGTTAAACACGGGCACCCTCATAGATATCATCCTAACCAACTTGCCCTCTAAATACACCTCTGCTGTCTTCAACCAAGATCTCAGCGATCACTGCCTCATTGCCTGCATCCGTAATGGGTCAGCGGTCAAACAACCTCCACTCATCACTGTCAAACGCTCCCTGAAACACTTCAGCGAGCAGGCCTTTCTAATCGACCTGGCCCAGGTATCCTGGAAGGATATTGACCTCATCCTGTCAGTAGAGGATGCCTGGTTATTTTTTTTAAATGCCTTCCTCACCATCTTAAATAAGCATGCCCCATTCAAGAAATTTTTTAAATGCCTTCCTCACCATCTTAAATAAGCATGCCCCATTCAAGAAATTTAGAACCAGAAACAGATATAGCCCTTGGTTCTCTCCAAACCTGACTGCCCTTAACCAACACAAAAACATCCTATGGCGTTCTGCATTAGCATCAAACAGCCCCCGTGATATGCAGCTGTTCAGGGAAGCTAGAAACCATTATACACAGGCAGTTAGAAAAGCCAAGGATAGCTTTTTCAAGCAGAAATGTGCTTCCTGCAACACTAACTCAAAAAAGTTCTGGGACACTGTAAAGTCCATGGAGAATAAGAACACCTCCTCACAGCTGCCCACTGCACTGAAGATAGGAAACACTGTCACCACTGATAAATCCACTATAATTGAGAATTTCAATAAGCATTTTTCTACGGCTTTCCACCTGGCTACTCCTACCCCGGTCAACAGCACTGCACCCCCCACAGCAACTCGCCCAAGCCTTCCCCATTTCTCCTTCTCCCAAATCCAGTCAGCTGATGTTCTGAAAGAGCTGCAAAATCTGGACCCCTACAAATCAGCCGGGCTAGACAATCTGGACCCTTTCTTTCTAAAATTATCTGGCCAAATTGTTACCACCCCTATTACTAGCCTGTTCAACCTCTCTTTCGTGTCGTCTGAGATTCCCAAAGATTGGAAAGCAGCTGCGGTCATCCCCCTCTTCAAAGAGGGGGACACTCTTGACCCAAACTGCTACAGACCTATATCTATCCTACCCTGCCTTTCTAAGGTCTTCGAAAGCCAAGTCAACAAACAGATTACCGACCATTTTGAATCGCACCATACCTTCTCTGCTATGCAATCTGGTTTCAGAGCTGGTCATGGGTGCACCTCAGCCACGCTCAAGGTCCTAAACGATATCTTAACCGCCATCGATAAGAAACATTACTGTGCAGCCGTATTCATTGATCTGGCCAAGGCTTTCGACTCTGTCAATCACCACATCCTCATCGGCAGACTCGACAGCCTTGGTTTCTCAAATGATTGCCTCGCTTGGTTCACCAACTACTTCTCTGATAGAGTTCAGTGTGTCAAATCGGAGGGTCTGCTGTCCGGACCTCTGGCAGTCTCTATGGGGGTGCCACAGGGTTCAATTCTTGGACCGACTCTCTTCTCTGTATACATCAATGATGTCGCTCTTGCTGCTGGTGAGTCTCTGATCCACCTCTACGCAGACGACACCATTCTGTATACTTCTGGCCCTTCTTTGGACACTGTGTTAACAACCCTCCAGGCAAGCTTCAATGCCATACAACTCTCCTTCTGTGGCCTCCAATTGCTCTTAAATACAAGTAAAACTAAATGCATGCTCTTCAACCGATCGCTGCCTGCACCTGCCCGCCTGTCCAACATCACTACTCTGGACGGCTCTGACTTAGAATACGTGGACAACTACAAATACCTAGGTGTCTGGTTAGACTGTAAACTCTCCTTCCAGACCCACATCAAACATCTCCAATCCAAAATTAAATCTAGAATTGGATTCCTATTTCGCAACAAAGCATCCTTCACTCATGCTGCCAAACATACCCTTGTAAAACTGACCATCCTACCAATCCTCGACTTCGGCGATGTCATTTACAAAATAGCCTCCAATACCCTACTCAACAAATTGGATGCAGTCTATCACAGTGCAATCCGTTTTGTCACCAAAGCCCCATATACTACCCACCATTGCAACCTGTACGCTCTCGTTGGCTGGCCCTCGCTTCATACTCGTCGCCAAACCCACTGGCTCCATGTCATCTACAAGACCCTGCTAGGTAAAGTCCCCCTTATCTCAGCTCGCTGGTCACCAAAGCATCACCCACCTATAGCACGCGCTCCAGCAGGTATATCTCTCTGGTCACCCCCAAAACCAATTATTTCTTTGGCCACCTCTCCTTCCAGTTCTCTGCTGCCAATGACTGGAACGAACTACAAAAATCTCTGAAACTGGAAACACTTATCTCCCTCACTAGCTTTAAGCACCAACTGTCAGAGCAGCTCACAGATTACTGCACCTGTACATTGCCCACCTATAATTTAGCCCAAACAACTACCTTTTTCCCTACTGTATTTATTTTATTTATTTATTTATTTTGCTCCTTTGCACCCCATTATTTTTATTTCTACTTTGCACATTCTTCCACTGCAAATCTACCATTCCAGTGTTTTACTTGCTATATTGTATTTACTTTGCCACCATGGCCTTTTTTGCCTCCCTTATCTCACCTCATTTTCTCACATCGTATATAGACTTGTTTATACTGTATTATTGACTGTATGTTTGTTTTACTCCATGTGTAACTCTGTGTCGTTGTATCTGTCAAACTGCTTTGCTTTATCTTGGCCAGGTCGCAATTGTAAATGAGAACTTGTTCTCAACTTGCCTACCTGGTTAAATAAAGGTGAAATTAAAAAAAAACAATTTTAAATGATGATGTAAAAGGCATCAAAGGTGACACTTTGCTTCCGGAAAGTCCAATATCTTGAAAACTTGGCTGCTGACATGCAAAACATTTTGGGACCGTATCAGCAGTGGACCAATGAAACAAATACTAAAATTATGTTTTTTAGTGAAGTTCCCCTTTAACCCATAACCTATGACCTTTAATTAATCCTAACCCATAACCTATGACCTTTAATTAATCCTAACCCATGACCATGACGGAGGCCCAGAAGAACAAACGGCTGAAGAAACACCTCACCACCTCAAGGTCAGACAGTCAGACCCTAACTTAACCCATAACGCATTTGTATTTATTAAGGATCCCCTACTCTTCCTGGGGTCCAGCAACATTAAGGCAGTTATATACAATTACAAATATTACATGACATTACATTTCATGACACTTTTCACAACACATTTTGTTCCCTCAGGCCACTATTCTATTATCACATATCTACAATACAAAATCCATGTGTAAGTGTGTGTAGATGTGTGTGTCTTATCATGTGTGTATGCCTGTGTGTGTGTCTCTTCACAGTCCAAGCTGTTCCATAAGGTGCATTTTTATCTGTTTTTTAAATCTAATTTTACTGCTTGCATCAGTTACCTAATGTGGAATAGAGTTCCATGTAGTCATGGCTCTGTGTAGTACTGTGCACATCCCGTAGTCTGTTCTGGACTTGGGGACTGTGAAGAGACCTCTGGTGGCATGTCTTGTGGGGTACGAATGGGTGTCTGAGCTGTGTGCTAGTAGTTCAAACAGACACCTCGGTGCATTCAGCATGTCAACACTTCTTACAAAAACAAGTAGTGAAGAAGTCAATCTCTCTTCCACTTTGAGCCATGAGAGATTAGCTCTCCGTGTACATTTAAGGGCCAGCCGTACTGCCCTGTTCTGAGCCAATTCTAATTTTCCGAGGTCCCTCTTTGTGGCACCTGACCATACGACTGAACAGTACAAAACTAGGGCCTGTAGGACCTGCCTTGTTGATAGTACTGTTAAGAAGGTAGAGCATCGCTTTATTATGGACAGACTTCTCCCCTTCTTAGTTATTACTGTTGTATCAATATGTTTTGACCATGACAGTTTACTATCCAGGGTTACTCCTAGTAGTTTAGTCACCTTAACCTGTTCAATTTCCACATGATTTATTACAAGATTTAGTTGAGGTTTAGGTTTTAGTAAATTATTTGTTACAAATTTTAGTTTTTGAAATATTCAGGACTAACTTATTCCTTGCCAACCATTCTGAAACTAACTGCAGCTCTTTGTTAAGTGTTTCAGTCAATTCAGTCGCTGTGGTAGCTGCTGTGTATAGTGTTGAGTCACTACACACGTCACTCAAAGTCAGTGGCATGTCGTTAGTAAAGACTGAAAAAAGTAAGGGGCCTAGTCAGCTGCCCTGAGGAATTCCTGATTCGATCCTGGATTATTTTGGAAAGGCTTCCATTAAAGAACACCCTCTGTGTTCTGTTAGACAGGTAACTCTTTATCCACACGATAGCAAGGGGTGTAAAGCCATAACACATACGTTTTTCCAGCAGACTATGATTGATAATGTCAAAAGCCGCACTGAAGTCTAACAAAACAGCTTATAAAAACTTTTTACTATCAATTTCTCTCAGCCAATCATCAGTCATTTGTGTAAGTGCCGTGCTTGTTGAATGTCCTTCCCTGTAAGCGTGCTGAAAGTCTGTTGTCAATTTGAGAGTAAAATAGCATGTATCTGGTCAAACACCATTTTTTCCCAGAAGTTTAATAAGGGTTGGTAACAGGCTGATTGGTTGGCTATTTGAAAAATAAAGCTTTACTACTCATTTATTTATTTATATTGTTATTTTTTTACCCCATTTTCTCCCCAATTTCGTGGTATCCAATTGGTAGTTACAGTCTTGTCCCATCGCTGCAACTCCCGTACGGACTCGGGAGAGGCGAAGGTCAAGAGCCTTGCGTCCTCCTCTTAGACGACATGCGTTACACATGCACTACACATTCTTTCCCATGTATATGATATTATGTTGACGCTCCACCAGTTTATTTGTGTCCTTGTTGTCCGTTTGTCCTCAGGCCCTGAGTAGTGAGTTGGCCAGCGCTCGAGACGACAGTAAGAATACTCCCAATGACCTGATCCACGCGGAGAACGTTAAGGCCGGCCGGGACAAGTACAGGACCCTCCGTCAGATACGACAGGGCAACACCAAGCAACGCATCGACGAGTTTGAGTCCATGTGAAGGAAAGAAAGAATGCGAATGAGAGAGAAGGTGTGTGTGTGCGCGTGTGTGGGAGTGTGGGAGTGAGAGAGAGTGAAAGAGAGAGAGAACAAGAGTCTGTACTGAATCTATGTATTTAAATGGGAGTCATATAGGCAGGTACAGTGTAATTACTAAGTCATTAATGCTTCTCCCCAGTAGTGTGTTGTCCCCTGTGACTAAAGAGTGCCAACTTTATGGGATTTGTAGTTTGGTCAAGTAAAATTCTGTGGACTACAGACTGTAGGCTACTAGTACCACAATCAAAGTGAGTGATGATACTATTAATCATAATATATCATAATTTATGCTGCTTTTGCTCATGGTTTTTGCAATCTTGAAATGAATCTATGCAAAATAATTATTAGCTGATATAGCATGAAAACCATATTTTTATGTATGGATAGATTAGTGACAGGAAGGGAATGGATAGATTAGTGAGAGGAAGGGTTTGAGCTTAATTGCAATATTTTCTTAGGATGTTATTTCACAGGTACAGTTGAAGTCGGAAGTTTACATACACTAAGTTGACTGTGCCTTTAAGCAGCTTGGTAAATTCCAGAAAATTATGTCATGGCTTTAGAAGCTTCTGATAGGCTAATTGACATAATTTGAGTCAACTGGAGGTGTACCTGTGGATGTATTTCAAGGCCTACCTTCAAACTCAGTGCCTCTTGACATCATGGGAAAACCAAAAGAAATCAGCCAAGACCTCAGAAAAAAAATTGTAGACCCCCACAAGTCTTGTTCATCCTTGGGACCAATTTCCAAACGCCTGACGGTACCATGTTAATTTGTACAAACAATAGTACGCAAGTATAAACACCATGGGACCACGCAGCCATCATACCACTCAGGAAGGAGACTCGTTCTGTCTCCTAGAGAGGAATGTACTTTGGTGCGAAAAGTTCAAATCAATCCCAGAACAACAGCAAAGGACCTTGTGAAGATGCTACAACATGATCTATTTCCACAATAAAACGATTCCTCCACAGTAAAATGATTCCTATATCGACATAACCTGAAAGGCCGCTCAGCAAGGAAGAAGCCACTGCTCCAAAACCACCATAAAAAAGCCAGACTACGGTTTGCAACTGCACATGGGGACAAAGATCGTACTTTTTGGAGAAATGTCCTCTGGTCTGATGAAACATAAATAGAACTGTTTGGCCATAATGACCATTGTTATGTTTGGAGGAAAAAGGGGGAGGCTTGCAAGCTGAAGAACATGTGAAGCACGGGGGTGGCAGCATCATGTTGTGAGGGTGCTTTGCTACAGGAGAGACTGGTGCACTTCACAAAATAGATGGCGTCATGAGGAAGCAAAATTATGTGGATATATTGAAGCAACATCTCAAGACATCAGTTAAAGCCTGGTCGCAAATGGGTCTTCCATATGGACAATGACCCCAAGCATACTTTCAAAGTTGTGGCAAAATGGCTTAAGGTATTGGAGGTATTGTCAAGGTATTGGAGTGGCCATCGCAAAACTTTGAACTCAATCCAATAGAAAATTTGTGGGCAGAACTGAAAAAGTGTGTGAGAGCAAGGATGCCTACAAACCTGACTCAGTTACAACAGATCTGTCAGGAGGAATGGGCCAAAATTCACCCTACTTATTGTGGGAAGCTTGTGGAAGGCTACCCGAAACATTTGACCCAAGTTAAACAATTTATGGGCAATGCTACCAAATACTAATTGAGTGTATGTAAACTTCTGACCCACTGGGAATGTGATGAAAGAAATAAAAGCTGAAATATATCATAAACTCTACTATTATTCTGACATTTCACATCTTAAAATAAAGTGGTGATCCTAACTGACCTAAGACAGGGAATTTTTACCAGGATTAAATGTCAGAAATTGTGAAAACTGAGTTTAAATGTATTTGGCTAAGGTGTATGTACACTTCTGACTTGAACTGTATCAATGAGTACAACATCCATTGCAAAGTGTTTTGCTATGACTCCAATAAATACCATTAACTAACACTGAATATGTGTTGAGTGCTGTGTATTTTGCTACTGTATCACTCTAGGCATATATTATTGTACTTGATGTGAGTGTGTTTGTTGTTTTATGTGTGTGTGTGTGTGTGTGTGTGTGTGTCTGACATATGTTTGCACGAAGTGTGTGTGTTTTTCAGTAGGCATGTTATGACTGAAAACATATAGTAAGGACTGTTTTAAAAATATATATATTGATTCCACATACAATTGTAAAATAACCAGCTGGAGCAAAAATGTTGTTGAGCCAACTCACAATCATATTGCAGCTGGTTGCTTTAAGTTGAATCAACATCTTTATTTTTTGTATACAGTGTTATAAAATCTGAGGTCCACTATTCTGGAAGACAAAATCCCTCCCTTAGGAAAATACAGTTATGTTCTTTGGGAAGTAGGCTATTGAGCCGCTCAGTTACATTACATTTGAGTCAATTAGCAGAAGCTCTTATCCAGATAGACTTACAATTAGTGCATTCATCTTAAGGTACTGTAACACGGTGGACATAGCTTTCAATCACTTTTTTAAATACATTACCGGAGAGTCTGTGGGTCAGAAAAACACTAACAAGTCACTGTTGTTGTGTTATTACACTGAAGGAGGAGGAGAGCACACACTGTGTTTTGACTGGGAGATAAGAGGAACCAGCAACAGAGGCACTCTTGTCTCTTCAACTTTATTAAAACTACATTTCAAATATAATTTACAGTGAGAATAGCAACAGTCAAATAAGTAACAGACATATTTAGATCGACATGGATTTAGAACCATATACATTTAGAACAATGTGTTATAAACAGACAATAATAATACGGTATAGAATGCACTTTACCCCACACAAGTCTCAACTTGGACACGCGCCAGCCATTCCCTTCATTGAGCTGCGGAGGTCACACCCGAATGAGCAAAGCGCGGAGGCGTCGAAGTGACTTGTTGTTAATGTAGATCCCGTAGTTCGATGTGGTTATAGGTGGTGGCCAGACATAACGACATAGCAGGAGTCTCCGGTGACACGGTTGCGTTTGGATTTGACGTAGTTGCTTCTACTCTCACATTACGGGAGATTTTTTTTTTGTAGCTCCTCGAGTTTTAGGTTCTACTGTGCACAACTGAGACCTAGAGATCACGTATTTGTTTAGAACCGTGCGCGTCTGTGACGGAATCAAAACAACAATGCAGAGTGACACAAATAAATCACATACAGCCAATGAATTAAGTGACGCGGTGCCTGTGTTTTTAGGTTTGAGTTCGCAGTTTAACGAGATAGTGGATAATGGACGGGGCGACATTCCGTTCGCTGCAGACAGCGGCCCAAATTACGGAAACCGTTTTTCCATCTCGGAGGATTTTGGAGCTGGCGCCAGTTTGACCTCATTAACCACCCAGATGTCGAGGAAAACGATAATTATATCAAATGGGCCATCATTCGAAGTAAATCAAGACATTTGTGGACAAAATGACTCGGGTTTTTTACAAACTCTGGAGCGCGAAAGGGACTGCGAATGGAACGTGACAAGGCCTACGCACGATTTGGAGATGGCCCAAGGTCTCCGTAAAAACTCGGACATGTTCGTGAATCTGGATAACGGTAACGCAGTGCCCTCTCAGTTTGACGAACTGTTACCTTTAAGTTCTCCATTACGTAAAGACCCCCCAGCCCTGGTGTTTGGTAGGGACTTTCCGGACACATCGGCAGTCAATTACCAAACCCAAAGCAGCCGTAACATCAAAATCGAACCAGGGCATGAGGGACCCTGTCCCGTGGCGGATGGATCTTGGTTCTGTAAATATTGTGACAACGGAAATTGCATGTCTCGTGGAGCACGTAAACCCTTTCCCTGTACCTCGTTCTCTGGGGTTAACTATACGGACTATGACTCTGGGATGCCACAGGAGTTTCATGTCCAGGCGCAAAGTTACCAAAGTGTGATGATGGGTGAAAGGGGTCTCCAAGTGTATCATTCCGCCATCAAGAAGGATAGTTCTGGATGGATGGGTGCTGACCCCAGTTTGAGGTAGATATACTCTTTATAAGACATTTTATTTAAATTGTTTGTTTGTTTCCCATAATTACCAAGCGGGCCAGAGGAACATCAATGTAGCTTCTCTAACTATGTTTGTGTCATCATAACAAAACAACAGTTGTTATAATCTGTCAAATTCAATAATAGTTGTAATGCCATCTGTTAATTTGTTATGACAGTATTATGTAGAGTTAAGTGTTGTGATGCTTCTGGATGGCACCATATTCACTATGTGTCCTCCCATTTGAGATGCAGCCTTACAGCTTACCTGGTAAAATAAGGGTAAAAAAAACAAAAACATTCTGACCAGACCACAAGCACACGTGTGTCCACATGCCCTATCACGCACATGTTGATTTTGTCCACCACACACCAGGCACGATCAGGACACACACATTGAAATATCAAAACAAACTCTGAACCAACTATATTCATTTGGAAAATAATTCAACATTTATGGCAATAGCTAGCTAGCTTGCTGTTGCTAGCTAATTTGTCCTGGGATATAAACATTGGGTTGTTATTTTATCTGGAATGCACAAGGTCCTCCACTCCGACAACTAATCCAACAATAAAAGGGTAAACCCAGTTAGTTTCTAGTAATCTATCCTACTTCAGACTTCTTCTTCTTCTTTGGACTTTATATGGCAGTTGGCAACCAACTTTAAGGTGCATTACCACCACCAACTGGACGAGAGTGTGGACCTCAGTTCGTCTTTCAATCACCCACGTGGGTATATGTTCCTAAAAACCAATTTAGGAGATGACACATGGGTATATGCTCCTAAAAACCAATGAGGAGATGGGAGAGGTGGGACTTAAAGCACGTCAAGCGTCACAAATAGAACCAAGTTCTATTTTAGCGCCTGGCTATGCAGACGCTCGTTGACGAGCGCGAGCAGTGTGGGTGCAATGATTGAATAACGTGTGCGTAAATATATTTTGCAACGCTCGTGCACGCGATGGGATTGGTGTGGTAAGCATGTTAGTGAATATCCATTTTAACATGTGACCTAATTCCCTTCACCAGCTGCCTCAGAGACTCACTACAATATCCCCTTGCTGGAGAGGACAGACTGCAGCTGTCTTTTCCAGCATGGCCGTCTACTGACTACTACCCACCAGTGGGTCTGCCCCTGACACAACTGTTTACTTCCTAACCAGTGTTTATTTAAGGAGTATTAGAGTAATAGGCTTCCAGTCAACTATCCGCTGGCCTTCAACTAACCAGGTGTAATGTATTTAGTCTCAATCCGCCGGCCCATTAGGACATTTGGCAACACTCACCACTTAAAGATGCACTATGCAGAAATCACTAAGCCATTTCCTGGTTGCTGAAATTCTAATAGTTTGCCTAATTTCAGTTAATGGGACCAAAACAAGCAAGTATAATGTAGACAATGATTGTTCCATTTAAAGATCTGTGAAATATATTTTCCATAAGCAAACATATTGTATTTTCTGATATTTGAAGCTGGTGTACAAGCCGAAAGTAAAAGACGCAAAAAAACATACTTAAGCATGGGAAGTATAGAAACAGCGCATATAGAACAGATATACTGCTTCTTAGACATGCTTTCAATGAGAACGACAGATCTATTACTCACATTTCTATGTGAATTTGGTCAGGCTGCCCCAAAAGTGACATATTGCAGCTTTAATAATCAGGGGCACAGCTTTGGGACATAATATACAGTACCAGTCAAAAGTTTAGAATCAAATTGAATTACACATTTTTAGCAGATGTTATTGTGAGTGTAGCGAAATGCTTGTGCTTCTAGTTGTGACTGTGCAGCAATATCTAACAAGTAATATAACAATTCCACACAACAAATCAAAACTATGAAATAACACATATGGAATCATGTAGTAACCAAAAAAGTGTTATACAAAACAAAATATATTTGAGATTCTTCAAAGTAGCCACCCTTTGCCTTGATGACAGCTTTGCACACTCTTGGCATTCTCTCAACCAGCTTCATGAGGTAGTCACCTGAAATGCATTTCAATTGACAGGTGTGCCTTGTTAAAGTTAATTTGTGGATTTCTTTACTCTTAAATGCGTTTGAGGCAATCCGTTGTGTTGTGACAAGGTAGGGGTGGTATTAGGGTTGCACATTTTGGGGAATATTCTGAGGTGGAAACTTTCCGTGGGAATTAACCAGAATATAGGGGAATTAACGGAAATGCAAATTAATATTAATACCATTTAAATGTAGATGTTTTTTGCATTGGATATATTTACCATATCATATGGTGAAAGAAACATAAACCTTTAACCTCATCATAAATAGACATAATTGAAAATGATTAAATCTTTCCAATAGAAAGAAAAAACAATTTTGTTACGAATTGAACTTTTATTAAATGAGTTGACTCTTCACATGGGATGATTTTCAACAAAAGAATGGGAATATTCAATGATCCCCAATGATCCATCGCATCTTCCAAAAATGTTTTCAACATGCATCTGTAAAATTATAGTCTAGAAACTAAAGCTTTGGTTGTCTTCCTCTCAGGCTTCCATGTCTTCGCTCTGGACCTCCTCAATGTCCACCTCTTGAACATCAGACTCTGAGGCCTCATCTTCACTGTCACTTTCCAACTTTGTTGAGGATGGCTCGTGGTCAGGCTCAAAAAGCCTCAAATTTGCCCGGATGGCCACCAATTTTTCAACCCTTGTATTGGTCAGCCTGTTGCGTGCTTTGGTGTGTGTGTGTGTTCCCAAACAAGGACCAGTTGCGCTCTGAGACGGCTGATGTTGGTGGGATTTGGAGGATGATGGAAGCAACAGGGGAAAGAGCCTCAAATCCACAAAGTCCCTTCCACCAGGTGGCTGATGAGATATGTTGGCACGACTGCCATATTGCATCTCCATCCCAAAGCCCTTGCTTGGAAGTGTACTTCGCCAGACTGCCAAGAACCTTGGCCTCATCCAGGCATGGTATTGATGACACCATAGGCCTTGTGGATCTCTGCACCAGACAGGCTGCTCCTGCTAGCATACTTGGAGTCCAACATGTACGCTGCGGCGTGTATGGGCTTCAGGCAGAAGTCTTCACGCTTTTTGATGTATTTCAGAACTGCAGTTTCCTCTGCTTGGAGCAACAGTGAAGTGGGCAGGGCAGTACAGATTTCTTCTCTTACATCTGCAAGCAGAGTCTGAACATCAGACAGGATGGCATTGTCTCCCTCAATCCATGCAATGGCTACGGATATAGGTTTCAGGCTGCTTACCACTCTCTCCCAATATACATTATCCAGGAGGATCCTCTTGATGCGGCTGTCCATATCGGCAGACTTTGACATGGCCATTTCTTGGAGACTCCTTCCCCTCCAGGAGACTCCCAACGTGTGTTGCTGGGCAGCTTCAATGTGGTGCTCTTATTCTTCTCACTTTGCTTGGTGAGGTAGATTGCTGCTGTAACTTGATGACCGTTCACATACATGACCATTTCATTGGCTCTCTTGCAGAGTGTATCCATTGTTTTCAGTGCCACGATGTCCTTGAGGAGCAGATTCAATGCATGAGCAGCATAGCCAATGGGTGTGAGGGTTGGACTCCTCCACTTTAGACCAAGCAGCCTTCATGTTCACAGCATTGTCTGTCACCAGTGCAGATACCATCTGTGGACCAAGGTCATGATAACAGCCTTCAGCTCATCTGCAAGTAGAGACCGGTGTGTCTGTTGTCGCTTGTGCTTGTGCTCTTGTAGAATACTGGTTGAGGGGTGGAGATTATGTAGTTAATTATTCCTTGCCCACAAACATTCGACCACACATCAGAGATGATTGCAATACAGTCTGCTTTCTCTATGATTTTCTTGGCCTTCACTTGAACTCTGAACTCTGCATCCAGCAAATGAGTAGATAAAGCATGTCTGGTTGGAGGGGTGTATGCTGGGCGAAGAACATTCAAAAATCTCTTCCAATACACATTGTCTGTGAGCATCAGAGGTGAACCATTTGCATACACAGCTCGAGCAAGATATTCATCAGCATTTCTCTGAATACGTTCCTCCATTGAGTCAAAAAAAACTTCTGATTCCAGGAGGTACATGAGCTGTTGCTATCGATAAGGTATCTGATTCATAATTTTCACCTCGAATAGAAGTAGAGGGACTTTTGTCAAAGGTTGCTTGCTGTGAGCGCTGAGGGAACTTTATGCACTTGGCCAGATGATTCTGGATCTTTGTTGCGTTCTTTACATATGATTTGGCACAGTATTTGCAAATGTACACTGCTTTTCCTTCTACTTTAGCTGCAGTGAAATGTCTCCACATATTAGATAGTGCCCGTGGCAGTTTCTTGTAAAGATTATAAATTGTTAACAAGTTAGAAATTATTTAAACACACTTTGCTGTAGGCTACTATTTGCTAGTTAACAAAAAATCATGTATGTCATATAAAATATATTCACCCCACCCAGTATTGTAATCAAAATATACCGGAAAGCATGTAGTCCTTGGCTCAGACAGTGTAGCAGTGTAGGCTCAAAAAGCATCACATTAGTGTGCAAGATCTTGAGAATCAGCTGTACATGTGATGGAAGAGTGCACTGTGCATGCAGATGTTTGCAATTCCATTGAATTGGGAGAATTGGGGATAGTTAACCAAAATATGCCGCAAGACCTAGAATTGCCTTATGTGTATCCCACAAAAAAGGTTCACTGTTATAAGCTAACATTTTTTGATGAAATTAAGCAAAATTCCCAAAATTCCAGGGCTTAACTTCCCATGGAAAATTTCCAGAAATTTACCGGAAAGTTTGCAACCCTAGGTGGTATACAGAAGATAGCCCTATTTGGTAAAAGACCAAGTCCATATTATGGCAAGGACAGCTCAAATAAGCAAAGAGAAACGACAATCCATCATTGCTTTAAGACATAAAGGTCAGTCAATACGGAACATTTCAAGAACTTTGAAAGTTTCTTCAAGTGCAGTCGCGAAAACCATCAAGCACTATGATGAAACTGGATCTCATGAGGACCGTCATAGGAAAGGATTAGGACTTAAGAGAGCCGTTTTATGTCTCTATTTGGTCAGGTCAGGGTGTGATGTGGGGTGGGCATTCTATGTTTTGTTTTCTATGTTTCTTTATTTCTATGTTCTGGCTGGGTATGGTTCTCAATCAGGGACAGCTGTCTATCGTTGTCTCTGATTGGGAATCATACTTAGATAGCCCTTTTCCCCTCCTTTCAGGGTGGGTAGTTAACTTTGTTAGAGGCATCATACATAGCCCTGTTAAGCTTCACAGTCGTTTTGTCTTGTTTATTGTTTTTGTTGGCGACATTTATCTAATAAAAGGAATATGTACGCTCACCACGCTGCACCTTGGTCCACTTCTTACGACGCCTTTTGACAATAAGTGTATTATATTAGAGTGTCTAGTTTGAGAAACAGACACCGCACAAGTCCTCAACTGGAAGCTTAATTTACTAGTACCTGCAAAACACCAGTCTGAACGTCAACAGTGAAGAGGCGACTCCGAGATGCTGGCCTTCTAGGCAGAGTTCCTCTGTCCATTGTCTGTGTTCTTTTGCCCATCTTAATATTACATTTTTATTGGCATCTTAATATTACATTTTTATTGGCCAGTCTGAGATATGGCTTTTTCTTTGCAACTCTGCCTAGAAGACCAGCAACTCTAATGTACTTGTCCTCTTGTTCAGTTGTGCACCGGGGCCTCCCACTCCTCTTTCTATTGTGGTTAGAGCCAGTTTGCGCTGTTCTGTGAAGGGAGTAGTACACAGAGATGTATGCGATCTGCAGTTTCTTGGCAATATCTTGCATGGAATAGCCTTCATTTCTCAGAACAAGAATAGACTGACAAGTTTCAGAAGGAAAGTCTTTGTTTCTGGCAATTTTGAGCCTGTAATCGAACCAACAAATGCTGATGCTCCAGAACTAGTTTAAAGATGGACAGTTTTATTGCTTCTTTAATCAGGACAACAGTTTTCAGCTGTGCTAACATAATTGCAAAAGGGTTTTCTAATGATCAATTAGCCTTTTAAAATGCTAAACTTGGATTAGCTAACACACCGTGCCATTGGAACACAAGAGTGATGGTTGCTGATAATGGGCCTCTGTACGCCTATGTAGATATTCCATTAAAAATCAGCCATTTCCAGCTACAATAGTCATTTACAACATTAACAATGTCTACACTGTATTTCTGATCAATTTTATGTTATCAATGGACAAAAAAATGTGATTTTCTTTCAAAGACATTTCTAAGTGACCCCAAACTTTTGAATGGTCCTGTATTTGTATTTTCTTCAGTCAGATAAGCACTCCAAACAGCCTACCCGACCGCTCGGTGGCGTTCAACTGGTCCTAAAGCACACTGTTGCCCCGTTTAGTATCACATTTCCATTATAAAACACGAAAATGCTATTTCTGAATGTGGGGGTGAGGTGGGGGGGATGGGGGACATTCCCCTGTCCCCAGTGTAAGTTGCGCCCCTGTTAATAATAATATCACACTTAATGCCAAGGCTGTGGGGTAATGGGTCAGTCAAATGTCTAGTAGTGGATATTAATCAAGTTGAATTAATTCACATTCAAGGACCATTTAATTTATACAGTGCATTCGGAAATGATTCAGACCACATCACCTTTTCCACATTTTGTTACAGCCTTATTCTAAAATTGATTGAACAACATTTTTCCTCATCAATGTACACACCATACCCCATAATGAAAAAGCAATGACTGTTTTTTTTAATCAATTTTAGCAAATTTATTACAAAATATTACAAAAAATACCGTATTACACCTTATTACATAAGTATTCAGACCCTTTGCTATGAGACTCGAATTTGAGCTCAGGTTCAATTGATTGGACATGATAGGAAAGGCACACACCTGTCTAAATAAGCTCCCACAGTTGACATAGCATGTCAGAGCAAAAACCAAGCCATGAGGCCGAAGGAATTGTCCGTAGAGGTCCGAGACATGATTGTGTCCAAGCACAGATCTGAGCAAGGGTACCAAAACATGTCTGCAGCATTAAAGAACACAGTGGCCTCCATCGTTCTTAAATGGAAGTCATTTGGAACCACCAAGACTCTTCCTAGAGCTGGCCACCCGGCCAAACTGAGCAATTAGGGAGGAAGGGACTTGGTCAGGTAGGTGACCCAGAACCCGATGGTCACTCTGACAGAGCTCCAGATTTCTTCTGTGGAGATTCCTTCCAGAAAGACAACCATCTCTGCAGCACTCCACCAATCAGGCGTTTATGGGAGAGTGGCCGACACGGAAGCCACTCCTCAGTAAAAGGCACATGACAGCCCGCTGGTTCTCTGATCTGATGAAAGCCAATATTGAACTCTTTGGCCTGAATGACAAGCGTCACGTCTGGAGGAAACCAGGCACCACTCATCACCTGGCCAATACCATCCCAACAGTGAAGCAAGGTTGTGGCAGCATCATTCTATGGGGATGTTTTTAAGTGGCAGGGACTGGGAGACTAGTCAGGATTGAGGGAAAGATGGACGAAGCAAAGTACAGAGAGATCTTTGATGAAAACCTGCTCCAGAGCACTCAGGACCTCAGACTGGGGCGAAGGTTCACCTTCCAACAGGACAACGACTCTAAGCACACAGACAAGAAAACGCAGGATTGGCTTCGGGACAGGTCTTTGAATGTCCCAAATACAAGTGTGCCAAGCTTGTAGCGTCATACCCAAGAAGACTCAAGGCTGCAATCGCTGCCAAAGGTGCTTCAACAAAGTACTGAGTAAAGGGTCTGAATACTTATGTTAATGTGATATTTCAGTTTTTCCATTTTTTATACATTTGCAAAAATGTTTAAAAACCTGTTTTTGCTTTCTTATTATGGGGTATTGTGTGTAGGTTGATGAGAGAAAAAAACCCAAATCAAATCAATTTTAGAATAAGGCTGTAATGTAATAAAATGTGGGAAAAATGAAGGGGTCTGAAAACTTTCAAAATGCACTGTAGATATGCTACCTAATGTCAGACCAACTTTGCCACGGTCGTACACCAGCTGGCTGAAGCAAATTTGCTAAATTATTTGGCTAACTTTTCCACCTGTGAACACACAAGACACCCACATCAAACCACACCCCGAAACCAACTTGTTTGAATTCAGTCAGGCCACTATCATTTTTTTATGAACCAAATCTAAAACACGGCCAAACCAGAAAGTCCAGTCGCCCTTTAAAAGGATAGCTGGCTAACTTAAAATGTAACATTTGTCAGACTTGTCATACCTCAAATGTAGTGTAAAGGCGACCTGAGACCGTATTCCACACCATATCTGGTAAACAGATTCTGCTGCTAAATGAATGAAAAAGAATCATAATGACTCAATCCCAATCATCAATAGGCAGGTATGTGCAGATAGGCAGGTATAGGCAGCTAGTCAGGTAGGTGCTTTTCAGAAGTGAGGGTGTATCTGTAAGATCTAAACGAGCGTTAGGTGTGTTGTGTGTTTTGTGTGTGTGTGTGTGGTTATGAGGTGTATATATAAGATCTGAAGGAGTGTTAGGTGTGTGTTGTGTGTTTATAGATGTGCGTGTGTGTTTCAGATGTGAGGATATGTTGCCAGTGAGGGTGTATTTCTCAGACCGGAGGGTGTGTAAGGTATGTGGAGACGAGGCGTCAGGCTGTCACTATGGAGCTGTTACCTGTGGGAGCTGCAAGGTGTTCTTCAAGAGGGCCGCAGAGAGTGAGCCACACACTCATGCACGCACATACACACACACACATATCAAACACAACACACATGCACACCAAACACGGCACGCACACATGCCATACACATACACTCGCACACATACTGTACGTTTGTCTTACTATCCTCTGGGGGAACAAAACTATTGATTCCCATTCAAAATCCTATTTTCCCTAACCCCTAACCCTAACTCATAAACCTAACCCCTAAGCCTAAAATAGCCTTTTCCCCTGTGGGGACTGGAGAAATGTCCCCACTCCCTGTTTTACTATCTTTGTGAGCGCGTCTGGTCCCCACAAGGATAGTAAAAACAAAAACACCCTTGCACGTGCACACACACAGGAAATGGGATACCCAATTCCCCTGAAGCAGCCTTGTTTGTTATTGTGTTCCCAGGTAAGCAGAATCACCTGTGCGCCAGCCGTAACGACTGCACCATCGACAAGCTGAGGAGGAAGAACTGTCCTTCCTGTCGTCTCAGCAGATGCTTCCGGTCTGGAATGAGCCTCAAAGGTAACAACTTTTACCATAACATACATGACTGTTAAATGGAGAGAGGGAGAGAAAGACATAACGAAAAAGAAGGGGGTGAAGAGGGGAGGGCAGGAAGCCTAGACACGCCTGTATTTTGGTTACAGGGTCTATGAAAAATCAGGAATCATGACTAGGTCTCTAGGATTTAATTGACTATGTTTTTTACCCCTACCTACCCTCTTTCAGCTATACCAACAGCTGTATACACAAGCAGGCATGGTAAAATAGTGGGATTTTCTCTGTCTGTCTCTCTCTTTCTTTGACAGTTTTAACATAGCAAAGGTATTTTGAAAATTCTGTCAAATTGGTTGTTGATCATAGATAGACAGCTATTTTCAGGTCTTGACATAGATTTTCAAGCAGATTGAAGTCTGTCAACCTGCAACTCTGCCACTCAGGAACATTCACTGTCTCCTTAGTAAGCAACTCCAGTGTAGATTTCAAAATCAAATCAAATGTATTTGTCACATGCGCCGAATACAACAGGTGTAGACCTTACTCTGAAATGCTTACTTACAAGCCCTTAACCAACAATGCAGTTCATATTTACTAAACTAAAGTAAAGTTTAATAAAACATTTTTTTTAAATAACAATAAATAATAAGATAAGATTTGTATGAAAAATACTTATAATTCACAGCAGACAAAAAAACGGTAAAAACTATTCTCGTTGTGTAGAAACCAGGGTCTGGCCCCGAGCCATCTCTCCCTGGTACCTTATAGAAGAGCGTTAACTCCTACTCTGGAATGCGGTATCACCCAAAGACATCGTAAATCTCCTGTCAGTGTTAAATCTCCTAGAGGCCCACGTTCAGTTCACACAGACACGATAGAGTTATAAGAACCCTCTATTCTGTTGCATTAAACTACCAGTTGATGCAATTACAGTATTATTACATAATCTTACAATTTTGCTCTCACACTGTTAAGGAGCTTTTTGGTCCTAGACTTGGTGCTCCGGTATCGCTCGCAGTGCGGTAGCAGAGAGAACAGTCTATGACTTGGGTGACTGGAGTTTTTAACATTTTTTTGGGGCCTTCATCGGAAACCGCCTAATATATTGGTCCTGGATGGCAGGAAGCTTGGCCCCAGTGATGTACTGTGCCTTATGCACTACCCTCTGTGGGTCTTTACGGTCAGATGCCGAGCAGTTACCATACCAGGTGGTGATGCAACCGGTCAGGATGCTCTCGATGGCGCAGCTAGTAGAACTTTTTGAGGATCTGGGGACCGATGCCAAATCTTTTCGGTCTCCTGAGGGGGAAAAGGTGTTGTCGTGCCCTCTTCACGACTGTCTTGGTGTGTTTGGACCATGATAGTTCGTTGGTGATGTGGACACCAAGGACCTTGAAACTCTCGACCCGCTCCACTACAGCCTCGTCGATGTTAATGAGGGGCCTGTTCGGCCTGCGTTTTCCTGTAGGCCATGATCATCTCCTTTGTCTTTCTCACATTGAGGGAGAGGTTCTAGTCCTGGCACCCCACTGTCAGGTCTCTGACCTCCTCCCTATAGGCTGTCTCATCGTCGTCAGTGGTCAGCCTACCACTGTTGTGTCGTCAGCAAACTTAATGATGGTGTTGGAGTCGTGCTTGGCCACGCAGTTGTGGGTGAACAGGGAGTACAGGAGGGGACTAAGCACACACCCCTTATGGGCCCCCGTGCAGATGTGTTGTTGCCTACTAGAGGTCGACCGATTATGATTTTTAAACGTCGATACCGATTATTGGAGGACCAAAAAAAGCCGATACCGGTTAATCGGCCGATTTATATATATATATATATATATATATAATAATAATGACAATTACAACAACACTGAATGAACAATGAACACTTATTTTAACTTAATATTATACATAATAAAATCAATTTAGTCTCAAATAAATAATGAAACATGTTCAATTTGGTTTAAATAATGCAAAAACACAGTGTTGTGGAAGTGTAATATGTGCCATGTAAAAAAGCTAACATTTAAGTTCCTTGCTCAGAACATGATAACATATGAAAGCTGGTGGTTCCTTTTAACATGAGTCTTCAATATTCCCAGGTAAGAAGTTTTAGGTTGACATTATTATAGGAATTATGACATATCAACTATTTCTCTCTATACCATTTGTATTTCATATACCTTTGACTATTGGATGTTCTTATAGGCACTTTAGTATTCCCAGCTTAATCTCGGGAGTTGATAGACTTATAAACAGTGCTGTGCATCAAGCATTGCTAAGAGCTGCACGCAAACGCAGTAAAGTGCTGTTTGAATGAATGCTTATGAGCCTGCTGCTGCCTACCACCGCTCAGTCAGACTGCTCTATCAAATATCAAATCATAGACTTAATTATAATATAATAAAGACACAGAAATACATGCCTTTGGTCATTAATACGGTAAAATTCGGAAACTATCATTTTGAAAACAAAACATTTCTTCTTCCAGCGAAATACGGAACAGTACAGTATTTTAGCGAACGGGTGGCAACCCTAAGTCTAAATATTGCTGTTACATTGCACAACCTTCAATGTTATGTCAGAATTATGTAAAATTCTTGCAAATTAATTACGGTCTTTGTTAGGAAGAAATGGTCTTCACACAGTTCACAACGAGCCAGGCGGACCAAACTGCTGCATATACCCTGACTCTGCTTGCACTGAATGCAAGAGAAGTTATATAGTTAATATTGCCTGCTAACATACATTTCTTTTAACTAAATATGCAGGTTTAAAAATATATACTTCTGTGTATTCATTTTATGGAAGGCATTGATATTTATGGTTAGGTACATTTGTGCAACGATTGTGCTTTTTTCGCAAATGTGCTTTTGTTAAATCATCACGCATTTGGCGAAGTTGAAGTAGGCTGTGATTCGATGATAAATTAACATGCACCACATTGATTATATGCAACGTAGGACAAGCTAGTTAACCTAGTAATATCATCAACCATGTGTAGTTAACTAGTGATTATGTTAAGATTGATTGTTTTTTATAAGATAAGTTTAATGCTAGCTAGCAACTTACCTTGGCTCCTTGCAGACACAAGGTCCTTTTGATGCTGCACTCACGTAACAGGTGGTCAGCCTGGCACGCAGTTCCCTTGTGGATTGCAATGTAATCGGCCATAAACGGCATCCAAAAAGGCAGATTACGATTGGTATGAAAACTTTAAATTGACAGCTGATCATCCCGCAGTGGCAGACCATGTGTAACAACACCTGTACAGGATCGGTACATCCGAACATCACACCTGCGGGACAGGTACAGGATGGAAACACACTATCCCTCCAACAGTGCTCAGACTGTCCGCAATAGGCTGAGAGAGGCTGGACTGAGGGCTTGTAGGCCTGTTGTAGGCAGGTCCTCACCAGACATCACCGACAACAACGTTGCCTATGGGCTGAACCCACCGTCGCTGGACCAGACAGGACTGGCAAAAAGTGCTCTTCATTGATGAGTCAAGGTTTTGTCTCACCAGGGGTGATGGTCGGATTTGCGTTTATCATAGAAGGAATAAGCGTTACACCTGTACTCTGGAGCGGGATCGATTTGGAGGTGGAGGGTCCGTCATGGTCTGTGGCGTTGTGTCACAGCATTATCAGATTGAGCTTGCTGTCATTCCAGGCAATCTCAACGCTGTGCTTTACAGGGAAGACATCCTCCTCCCTCATGTGGTACCCTTCCTGCAGGCTCATCCTGACATGACAATGCCACCAGCCATACTGCTCGTTCTGTGCGTGATTTCCTGCAAGACAGGAATGTCAGTGTTCTGCCACGGCCATTGAAGAGCCTGGATCTCAATCCCATTGAGCACGTCTGGGACCTTTTGGATCGGAGGGTGAGGGCTAGAGCCATTCCCCCCAGAAATGTCCAGGAACTTGCAGGTGCCTTGGTGGAAGAGTGGGGTAACATCTCACAATAAGAACTGGCAAATCTGGTGCAGTCCATGAGGAGGAGATGCACTGCAGTACTTAATGCAGCTGGTGGCCACACCAGATACTGACTGTTACTTTTGATTTTGACCCCCCCTTTGTTCAGGGACACATTGTTCCATTTCTGTTAGTCACATGTCTGTTGAACTTGTTCAGTTTATGTCTCAGTTGTTGAATCTTGTTATGTTCATACAAATATTTACACATGTTAAGTTTACTGAAAATAAATACAGCTGACAGTGAGAGGACGTTTCTTTTTTTTGCTGAGTTTACAATGTTGTTGATACATCCTCAGTTTTTATCTTATCACAGCGGCAGTGTAGCCTAGTGGTTAGAGCGTTGGACTAGTAACCGGAAGGTTGCAAGTTCAAAACCCCTGAGCTGACAAGGTACAAGGTCTGTCTTTCTGCCCCTGAATAGGCAGTTAACCCACTGTTGTTGAAAATAAGAATTTGTTCTTAACTGACTTGCCTAGTTAAATAAAGGTAAAATAAATAAATTAAACTCTGTATCTGTTTTAAAGTCACCATTGGCTTCATGGTAAAATCCCTGAGCCGTTTTCTTCCTCTACGGCAACTGAGTTAGGAAGGACGCCTGTATATTTGTAGTCACTGGGTGTATTGATATACTCTTAGAAAAAATGTGTATTTTAAATTTCTACACATTTACCAATAGGTGCCCTTCTTTGCGAGACATTTTAAAACCTTTGTGGTCTTTGTGGTTAAATCTGTTTTTGAAATTCACTGCTTGACTGAGGAACTTTACAGATATTTATATGTGTGGGGTACATAGATTAACACTATTATTGCAGACAGAGTGAGTCCATGCAACTTATGTGACTTGTTAAGCAAATGTTTACTTCTGAACTTTTAGGTTTAGGTTTACCATAACAATGGGGTTGAATATTTATTGACTCAAGACATTTCAGTTTTTCTATTTTTTATAATTTGTAACATTTTTGCAAAAAACAGAATTCCACTTTGAAATTATGAGGTATTGTGTGTAGGCCAGTGACATAACATCTCAATGTAATACATGTTGAATTCAGGCTGTAACACAACAAAATCAGAAAAATTGAAGGGGTGTGAATACTTTGTGAATTTCCTGTATATGTATGATCTACACTGAGTGTACAAAACATTTAGAACACCTGCTCTTTCACTTACATACACTGACCAGATGAATCCAGGTGAAAGCTATGTTCCCTTATCTCTTTTTAAGGCTTGAGACAATTGAGACATGGATTGTGTACAGTATGTGTGCCATTCAGAGGGTGAATGGGCAAGAAACAGATTGTATGTACTTTTGAACGGGGTATGGTAGTAGGTGCCAGGCGCACCAGTTTGTGTCAAGAACTGCAATGCTGCTCAACAGTTTCCTGTTGGGTATCAAGAATGTTCTACCACCCAAAGGACATCCAGCCAACTTGACGCAAATGTGGATAGGGCTGTGGCAGTCATGACATTTTGTCAGCCGGTGATGGTCAAACAAATAACTGCCGGTCTCACGGTAATTGACCGTTAATTAACGTAAACATGTTTAGCATCTCCTGACTTCCACACACAGCCTACAAGCCACTGATGCAGACCTATGGAACATCTACATTTTTAAAGTTTAATACAACCATGTAATATAGCCTACGCCTTCACAATAAATCCATTATTTATTTTAGACAGGTCTAAAGAAGCATGATATGAAGGGAATGTAGTCTATTTCAGAAGAACAGAATAACATACTCTGAGTTGTCTTTATGTTAGGTCCTGATCTGGCTATGCCATATGCCTGTGGGCTACACTAGTTCATTTAGCAGACAAGATTTGCTTAGAATTACGTGGCATTATTTTTATATGATTTTATAGTATGAAGAATAGTATGAACATAGCTGAATAATATATAAAGGATGTTTTCTCCAAACGATTTGAGGGAGTGAACACATGCAGCTGTTCTGTGTTGAATGGTTAACAAAGAAACAGGTCCTCCTATATGCTTCATTAAAAGTTATTTATGCAACTTTACCTGTGATACAAACGTTGGGCTGTATGTTTTGATTTGAAATACATTCTAAAGCTGCATGATGCCACTCTAATGATGATTTGATAAATGTCACATGAAAGGCATGAGCTTTGATTTGTGCCTTGTGAAGGCTGCACACACTCCATCAGTCTCTCATTCACAATGTGATAAAAACCTGATCATATTTTCACCAGGCCTCGATTTTTCCCGGCGGCATCCCCTTTGTGTGGCTGTAACGCCCCATAAAACATACATGTATTTTCCGGCCAAAGTTGCCATTGTGCCCTTGGGCTGAATATAATAATAATTCCCTTCTCCCGGCAGCAGTACTCAAAAGCACCTCTCACTCAAATGACTCTCTCAGTTATCTCAATTCTTATTAGCCAATGCCTGTCACACGATCGGGTTCTTCTCTCAGGCATCTGAGCTCTGAAGTAGGCTACAAGTGAAGACAGACACATCGGGGATGCAACTGCGCGCATTCCTCTTATCGAATTCCGATGTAAAAAATATTGAAGATTTTAGAACTGTCCACATTTACTTTTCATCAGCCAACAAGATGAGTAGGCCTAACGAACGGCAAAAGCACTAGCCTATGTCAGTCTACTATCCCCATAGTACAAAAGTTGACCTATTGTGTCGGTCAACTTCAATTTTTAAAAGCAATGAGGCTGATGCAACAGATCAGAACATTTAGCTTTTAATATTGATAAACTATTAGGTTATTTCTTCACATTACAAGCAAAGCAATGCACACACGGCAGTAGGCTGTAAGCTCGAATGTTTCAAAATGCAATCAATTAGCAGGAAAACACTATTCTCAAAAGTGACCGCAAATGCGATTATGCATGTAATGAATTTATTATAAAGGTGCATTTTTAAGGTGAAAATTATCTTCCCCAAACTTGAAACTGACGCGCCGCCTATGTATACCAGTTAGGATCTACAGTCGTGGCCAAAGGTTTTGAGAATGACACAAATATTAATTTCCACAAAGTTTGCTGCTTCAGTGTCTTTAGATATTTTTGTAAGATGTTACTATGGAATACTGAAGTATAATTACAAGCATTTCATAAGTGTCAAAGGCTTTTATTGACAATTACATGAAGTTGATGCAACAAGTCAATATTTGCAGTGTTGACCCTTCTTTTTCAAGACCTCTGCAATCCACCCTGGCATGCTGTCAATTAACTTCTGGGCCACATCCTGACTGATGGCAGCCCATTCTTGCATAATCAATGCTTGGAGTTTGTCAGAATTTGTGGGTTTTTGTTTGTCCACTCACCTTTTGAGGATTGACCACAAGTTCTCAATGGGATTAAGGTCAGTTTCCTGGCCATGGACCCAAAATATCAATGTTTTGTTCCCCGAGCCACTTAGTTATCACTTTTGCCTTATGGCAAGGTGCTCCATCATGCTGGAAAAGGCATTGTTCGTCACCAAACTGTTTCTGGATGGTTGGGAGAAGTTGCTCTCTGAGGATGTGTTGGTACCGTTCTTTATTCATGGCTGTGTTCTGAGGCAAAATTGTGAGTGAGCCCACTCCCTTGGCTGAGAAGCAACCCCACACATGAATGGTCTCAGGATGCTTTACTGTTGGCATGACACAGGACTGATGGTAGCGCTCACCTTGTCTTCTCCGGACAAGCTGTTTTCCGGATGCCCCAAACAATCGGTAAGAAGATTCATCAGACAAAATGACTTTACCCCAGTCCTCAGCAGTCCAATCCCTGTACCTTTTGCAGAATATGAGTCTGTCCCTGATGTTTTTCCTGGAGAGAAGTGGCTTCTTTGCTGCCCTTCTTGACACCAGGACATCCTCCAAAAATCTTTGCCTCACAGTGCGTGCAAATGGACTCACACCTGCCTGCTGCCATCCCTGAGCAAGCTCTGTACTGGTGGTGTCCCGATCCCGCAGCTGAATCAACTTTAGGTGACGGTCCTGGAGCTTGCTGGACTTTCTTGGGCACCCTGAAGCCTTCTTCAAAAAAATATAACCGCTCTCCTTGAAGTTCTTGATGATCCGATAAATAGTTGATTTAGGTGCAATCTTACTGGCATTAATATCCTTGCCTGTGAAGCCCTTTTTGTGCAAAGCAATGATGACGGCACGTGTTTCCTTGCAGATAAACATGCTTGACAGAGGAAGAACAATGATTCCAAGCACCACCCTCCTTTTGAAGCTTCCAGTCTGTTATTCGAACTCAATCAGCATGACAGAGTGATTTCCAGCCTTGTCCTCGTCAAAACTCACACCTGTGTTAACGAGAGAATCAATGATATGATGTCAGCTGGTCCTTTTGTGGCAGGGCTGAAATGCAGTGGAAATGTTTTTTGGGGATTCAGTTCATTTGCATGGCAAAGAGGGACTTTGCAATTCGTTGCAATTCATCTGACCACTCTTCATAACATTCTGGAGTTTATGCAAATTGCCATCATACAAGCTGAGGCAGCAGACTTTGTGAAAATTAATATTTGTGTCATTCTCAAAACTTTTGGCCACTGATTGTAAGCGGATTAATGTGCTTAATTTTAAGAAGGTATTTGGCCACATTTAAAAACATATAGGCCTATGGGCTAGGCTACATGAGCTGAGCGACTAGGATTTCAAAAAGTCGGGGGGAAAAAGGCATGCTCTGTTTATTACCTTACTGCACACGCTGGGCATCATTCAAGTGATAATACATCTCTCACAAGTGATAGGCTAATATTGTCACCCATCAGACTATTCTTAATTTCATATTTCTTTACATAGCCTATACTAATAATATACAAGTAACTTTGGTAAGTATTCAGACCCCTTGACTTTTTACTCATTTTGTTAGCTTACAGTCTTATTCTAAAATGGATTCTTGTTTTTTAAATTCTTATTCTTGTTTTTTCCCCCTCATCAAACTACTCACATAATGACAAAGCAAAAACAGGTAATATCACATTTACATAAGTATTCAGACCCTTTACTCAGTACTTTGTTGAAGCACCTTTAACAGCGATTGCAGCCTCGAGTCTTCTTGGGTATGACGCTACAAGCTTGGCACACCTGTATTTGGGGAGTTTCTCCCATTCTTCTCTGCAGATCCTCTCAAGTTCTGTCAGGTTGGATGGGTAGCGTTGCTGCACAGCTATTTTTATGTCTCTCCAGAGATGTTCGATCGGGTTCAAGTCCGGGCTCTGGCTGGACCACTGTCATGACGTTGGCCTGGGGGTAAGGTTTATGACACCCCCCCCCCCCCCATAAATACTTTTCTCCCTTTGTCACGTTCTGACCTTTATTTCCTTTGTTTTGTATTTATTTAGTATGGTCAGGGCGTGAGTTGGGTGGGCAGTCTATGTTTGTTTTTCTATGATTTGGGTATTTCTATGTTTCGGCCTAGTATGGTTCTCAATCAGAGGCAGGTGTCATTAGTTGTCTCTGATTGAGAATCATACTTAGGTAGCCTGGGTTTCACTGTGTTTTTGTGGGTGATTGTTCCTGTCTTTGTGTTTACACCAGATAGGACTGTTTTAGGTTTTCTCACGTTTGTTGTTTTTGTTAGTTATTTCATGTGTAGTGTCTTTATAAATTAAAGAACATGAATAACCACCACGCTGCATTTTGGTCCGCCTCTACTTCACCTAAAGAGAACCGTTACAGAATCACCCACCACAACAGGACCAAGCGGCGTGGTAACGGGCAACAGCAACAGCAGCGAAAAGAGGAATGGACATGGGAGGACGTTTTGGACAGCAGGAGTATGGACTATACTACTTGGGAGGAGATAGACAGGTGGGCGGTCGACCCAGGGAGAGTGCCGGAGCCCGTCTGGGATTCGATGGAGCAGTGCGCGGAAGGTTATCGGAGAATGGAGTTGGAGAGACAAGCACGGCGAAGCGGTAGGAAGCTCGAGAGTCAGCCCCAAAAATGTCTTGGGGGGGGCTCACAGGGAGTATGGCGAGGCCAGGTAGGAGACCTACGCCAACTTCCTGTGCTTACCGGGGGGCTAGAGAGACCGGGCAGGCACCGTGCTATGCTGTGGAGTGCACTGTATCCCCAGTGCAGGTGCATAGCCCGGTGCGGTACATTACAGCTCCCCGTATCGGCCGGGCTAGAGTGAGCATTGAGCCAAGTGCCATGAAGCCGGCTCTACGCAGCTGGTCTCCAGTGCGTCTCCTTGGGCCGGCTTACATGGCACCAGCCTTGCGCATGGTGTCCCCGGTTCACCTGCATAGCCCAGTGCGGGCTATTCCACCTCGCCGCACTGGCAGGGCGACCGGGAGCATTCAACCAGGTACGGTTGGGCAGGCTCGGTGCTCAAGAGCTCCAGTGCGCCTGCACGGTCCGGTCTACCCAGTACCACCTCCACGCACCAGCCCTCCGGTGGCAGCCCCCCGCACCAGGCTTCCTGTGCGTGTTCTCGGCCCAGTACCACCAGTGCCAGCACCACGCATCAGGCCTACAGTGCGCCTCGCCTGTCCAGCGCTGCCAGAGCCTTCCTCCTCTCCAGCGCTGCCGGAGTCTCCCGCCTATCTAGCGCTGCCAGAGCCTTCCTCCTCTCCAGCGCTGCCGGAGTCTCCCGCCTATCTAGCGCTGCCAGAGCCTTCCTCCTCTACAGCGCTGCCGGAGTCTCCCGCCTGTTCAGCGCAGTCAGAGCCTTCCTCCTCTACAGCGCTGTCGGAGTCTCCAGCCTGTTCAGCGCAGTCAGAGCCTTCCTCCTCTACAGTGCTGCCGGAGTCTCCCGCCTGTTTAGCGCTGCCAGAGCCTTCCGCCTCTACAGCGCTGCCGGAGTCTCCCGCCTGTTCAGAGCTGCCAGTCTGCAAGGAGCTGCCAGTCTGCAAGGAGCTGCCAGAGCTGCCAGTCTGCAAGGAGCTGCCAGTCTGCAAGGAGCTGCCAGAGCTGCCAGTCTTCAGGATGCCGCCAGAGCTGCCAGTCTGCAAGGAGCTGCCAGTCTGCAAGGAGCCGCCAGAGCTGCCAGTCTGCATGGAGCAGCCAGAGCCGCCAGTCTGCATGGAGCAGCCAGAGCCGCCAGTCAGCATGGAGCAGCCAGAGCCGCCAGTCAGCATGGAGCAGCCAGAGCCGCCAGTCAGCATGGAGCAGCCAGAGCAGCCAGTCAGCATGGAGCAGCCAGAGCCGCCAGTCAGCACGGAGCAGCCAGAGCCGCCAGTCAGCATGGAGCAGCCAGAGCCGCCAGTCAGCATGGAGCAGCCAGAGCAGCCAGTCAGCATGGAGCAGCCAGAGCAGCCAGTCAGCATGGAGCAGCCAGAGCAGCCAGTCAGCATGGAGCAGCCAGAGCTGCCAGTCAGCATGGAGCAGCCAGAGCTGCCAGTCAGCCAGGATCTTCCAGATCCGCCAGTCAGCCAGGATCCGCTATTCAGCCAGGATCCGCCGTTCAGCCAGGATCTGGCAGTCAGCCAGGATCTGCCATTACTGCCAGCCAGCCAGGATCTGCCAGAACTGCCAGCCAGCCAGGATCTGCCAGAGCCCCTCTGTCCCGAGCAGCTGCACCTCTGTCCCGAGCAGCTGCACCTCTGTCCCGAGCAGCTGCACCTCTGTCCCGAGCAGCCCCTCTGTCCCGAGCTGCCGCCCCTCTGTCCCGAGCTGCCGCTCTCTGTCCCGAGCTGCCGCCCCTCTGTCCCGGGCTGCCGCCCCTCTGTCCCGAGCAGCCGCCCCTCTGTCCCGAGCTGCCGCCCCTCTGTCCCGAGCTGCCGCCCCTCTGTCCCGAGCCGCCGCCCCTCTGTCCCGAGCTGCCCCTCTGTCCCGAGCTGCCCCTCTGTCCATTGAGAAGGGTCGCCGTGGTTAGGAGGCCACGGAAGCGGACAATAAGTCAGACTAAGACTATGGTGAAGTGGGGGCCACGTCCAGCACCAGAGCCGCCACCGCGGACAGACGCCCACCCAGACCCTCCCCTATAGGTTAAGGTTTTGCGGCCGGAGTCCGCACCTTTGTGCCCCGACTTTCTAGTTATTTACATTTACATGATTAGCTCAATCAGGTAATATTAATGACAGAGAAAGGATTTTATAGAATAGCATGTCATATAATTTAATCTGGCATAGCCAAAGACACGACACCACTCAAGGACATTCAGAGACTTGTCCCGAAGCCACTGCTGCGTTGTCTTGGCTGTGTTTAGGGTCATTGTCCTGTTGAAAGGTGAACCTTCACCCCAGTCTGAGGTCTTGAGCGCTCTGGAGCAGGTTTTCATCAAGGATCTCTCTGTACTTTACATTGTTTATATTTCGCTCGATCCTGACTCGTCTCCCAGTCCCTGCCGCTGAAAAACATCCCCACAGCATGATGCCTCCACCACCGTGCTTCACTGTAGGGATGGTGCCAGGTTTCTTCCAGACGTAACACTTGGCATTCAGGCCAAAGAGTTAAACCTTGGTTTCATCAGACCAGAGGATCTTGTTTCTCATGGTCTGAGAGTCTTTAGGTGCCTTTTGGCAAACTATTGAGGAGTGGCTTCTGTTTGGCCACTGTACCATAAAGGCCTGATTGGGGTAGGGCTGCAGAGATGTTTGTCCTTCTGGAAGGTTCTCCCATCGCCACAGAGGAACTCTAGATTGCTCAGTTTGGCCAGGCGGCCAGCTCTAGGAAGAATCTTGGTGGTTCCTAATTTCTTCAATTTCGATTACATTGTGTCTGAATATCCTTTGAGTGTGTTGTGGTAATTCTAACCGAAAGGAGAGACAGTATTCTTCAAAACAACTTTATTATAAGATTTGCAAAAATTAAGCAATCAATAACATACACTCAACAACTTTTTGTTAGGAGAGCCGGGGTAGGCCGTCATTGTAAATAAGAATTTGTTCTTAACTGATTTGCCTAGTTAAATAAGGGTTAAATTCAAAAAGCTGATTTAGTTGTCTATGCAGATTTAAGATACCACAATTGTCTGTTCCTTCCTGCATGTTTCCACACATCTAAGTTCTTGCAGATTGAGAAAACAGGATGTTACACACTGTAGTCGCACCCACACAAGACAAGCGTGTATCAAAACTATGTGCACCCTTTGGAAATACCTGGATATCTGCATAAATTGGTCATAAAATGTCATCTGATCTTCATCTAGGTCATAACATAGACAAACACAGTCTGCTTAAACTAATAACACACAAGCAATTATACGTTTTCATGTCTTTATTGAACACACCGTATAAACATTCACAGTGCAGGGTGGGAAAAGTATGTGAACCCTTGGATTTAATATCTGGTTGACCCTCCTTTGGCAGCAATAACTTCAACCAAACGTTTTCTGTAGTTGCGGATCAGACCTGCACAACGGTCAGGAGGAATTTTGGACCATTCCTCTTTACAAAACTGCTTCAGTTCAGCAATATTCTTGGGATGTCTGGTGTGAACTGCCCTCTTGAGGTCATGCAACAGCATCTCAATTGGGTTGAGGTCAGGACTCTAACTGAGCCACTCCAGAAGGCATGTTTTCTTCTGTTGAAGCCATTCTGTTGTTGATTTACATCTGTGCTCTTTGTCCTGTTGCACCACCCAACATCTGTTGCATTTCAATTGGTGGACAACCTAACATTCTCCTGCAAAATGTCTTGATAAACTTGGGAATTCATGTTTCCGTCAATGATAGCAAGCTGTCCAGGCCCTGAGGCAGCAAAGCAGCCCCAAACCATGATGCTACCTCCACAATACTTTACAGTTGGGATGAGGTTTTGATGTTCGTGTGCTGTGCCTTTTTTTCTCCACACATAGTGTTGTGTGTTCCTTCCAAACAACTCAACTGTAGTTTCATCTGTCCACAGAATATTTTTCCAGTAGTGCTGTGGAACATCCAGGTGCACTTTTGAAAACTTCAGACATGCAGCAATGTTTTTTTTTTGGACAGCAGTGGCTTCTACCGTGGTGTCGTCCCATGACCACCATTCTTGTTTAGTGTTTTAAGTATCGTAGACTCGTTAACAGAGATGTTAGCATGTTCCCAGAGATTTCTGTACGTTTTTAGCTGACACTCTAGGATTCTGCTTAACCTCATTGAGCATTCTGTGCTGTGCTCTTGCACTCATCTTTGCAGGACGGCCACTCCTATGGAGAGTAGCAACAGTGCTGAACTTTCTCCATTTATAGACAATTTGTCTTACTGTGGACTGATAAAAAAACATCAAAATTCTAATTTATTAATAAAGCCCTTCTTACACCAGCTGATATCTCAAACTGCTGTACAGAAACCCAGCCTTAAAACCCCAAACAGCAAGATTTGCAGGTGTAGAATGAACATCAAGGCTGAACATCAAGGCTTTTAGAGATACTTTTGTAACCCTTTCCAGCTTTATGCAAGTCAACAATTCTTAATCTTAGGTCTTCTGAGATCTCTTTTGTTCGAGGCATGGTTCACATCAGGCAATGCTTCTTGTGAATAGCAAACTCAAATTTTGTGACTGTTTTTTATAGGGCACGGCAGCTCTAACCAACATCTCCAATCTTGTCTCATTGATTGGACTCCAGGTTAGCTGACTCCTGACTCCAATTAGCTTTTGGAGAAGTCATTAGCCTAGAGGTCATTAGCCTAGGGGTCATTAGCCTAGGGGTCATTAGCCTAGGGGTTCACATGCTTTTCCCAACCTACAGTCTGAATGTTTAAATTAGGAATTCAATATAGACAAGAAAAATACAGTAATTTGTGTCTTATTAGTTTAAGCACACTATGTTTGTCTATTGTCTTATGTAGAAATCCAGGTAATTCCAAAAGGTTCACATACTTTTTATTGCCATTGTATACTACATACTATATACTATTAGTTCATTTTAGTACACCGTAAACTAATGGTATCCTTTTAGTTGAGCGAGCAAGCCCTTTGCCTGTCTACCGGAAGTTTATGCTGTTGCTCTGCAACTTCTTGCAAGCTTGTTAGCATAACAAATTACTAGCTAGACATCGTATAACCAGTGGTGGAAAAAGTACTCAAATCTCCTACTGGAGTAAAAGTAAAGATACCTTAATAGAAAATGACTCAAGTAAAAGTGAAAGTCACCCAGTAAAATACTACTTGAGTAAAAGTCTAAAAGTATTTGGTTTTAAATATACTTAAGATTCAAAAGTAAAAAGTATGAATAATAAAAACATTCCTTCTATTAAGCAAACTAAACGGCACAATTAAAAAAAAAAAAAATTAATTACGGATTGCCAGAGTCACACTCCAACACTCAGACATCATTTAAACACAAAGCATTTGTGTTTAGTGAGTCCGCCAGATCAGAGGCAGTAGGGATGACCAGGGATGTTCTCTTGTGCGAATTGGACCATTTTCTGTCCTGCTAAGCATTCAAAATGTAACTAGTACTTTTGGGTGTCAGGGAAAGTGTATGGAGTAAAAAGTACATCATTGTCTTTAGGAATGTAATGAAGTAAAAGTTGTCAAAAATATAAATAGTTAAGTAAAGTACAGATACCCCCCAAAAAACGACTTAAGTAGTACTGTAAAGTATTTTTACTTAAGTACTTTACACCACTGCTTATGACTTCATTAACAATGCCCATTAAGAACACAACCACTATACCACTTAGCTAAGCTAAGAATGACCTGAATAATCAAGACAATAGATTGTGTTTATAAAGCCACTGTGGTTATCTACTCCGATTTCAGAGCACTCTCGTCTGAGTGTGCCAGAGCGCCGAATAACTGACAAATTTATGAACAAAACACCTGTTTAATATGTCAGGTGTCAGTAAACAATTGGCCCAGCGTCGTCCGGGTTTGGCCGGAGTAGGCCGTCATTGTAAATAAGAATTTGTTTTTAAACTGACTTGCCTAGTTAAATAAAACATGTTTTTTAAAAAGTCATCAAAAAAGCATAATCCAATTGTTGCTTGCAGCACAGTTAGTCAACAACGCTCTGGATAACATGAAAACAGCCTAACCAGCTCTGCTAGGGCGAGTAAAATGGTCAAAGGGAGGTGTTCTCTCATTTGTGTCAGGAAGTAGATCTGAGGTCAGAACGCTCGGATCAACCCTACTCCTCCTCCAGAGTACAGTACGCGCTCTGATGCTCCTAATTTACAATGGACAATCTGACAACGCTCTGAATTTACGGACACCCAGAGCGAAATCTGGCACTCAAGATTGAATTAATGAACACACCCTTAGAAGCCAACTAACATTAGGTAGCTAGCTAACATACAGGTACATACTGCTGTAATTACATGCTATGCGGTTTGTAAGTAGCGTAGTTTTCAAATTGTCAGCCAACGTAAATTAACTTATTCGAAAAGTAATTACTTATTACATTGGCCAACATTTTCTTAACATTTTTCATAATTAGATAAAGCAATGAATTTGTATCGGACTTCGTCTGCATATAGGCCTATGGGCTAGGCTACATGAGCTGAGCGACTAGGATTTCAAAAAGTCGGGGGGGAAAAGGCATGCTCTGTTTATTGTCACAAATAGTACCATTAGTGTGGTTAGTATGAGTATTCAAACACAGCTCTGGATTCACCTGCCCACTCTATGTCATGGAAAGAACAGGTGTCCCCAATGTTTTATACACTGTGTAGTTTGTAATGCATAGCCTCCTGGCTAGTGGCTACTGTGACATTCACAGTACTTTTAATTAAGCTGCGAAGCAAGAACGTGACTCGAACCCTCTCGGCTCGTGACATTCCCTTTGCTAAAGTTCATTGAAAAGTGTATGTTCATATGGTGTCAATTGACATTTCAGACCGATAATGCCATTCATTGAGAATAAGAAAGAGCCTCTTCACAATTTACTCACACGTTCCTTTCATAAAAAATACCATGGGCTACACATTACTCAAATGTAAACTCACGTATTTGCTATGTCTCGACCGCTTCCTCCGAAGGTATTGTATGACACTCGCCCGCAGTTGTCCGGCTTGAAGCAGGGCAGTGTAAACAGAATTGTCTTGTTGAGTCAACACTCCTACAGTATAAATGGTAATAGCAGAACAATGTTTTTGAAACAGCTGAAATGTACAGACATTTTCCTAATAGGTGAGATTTGTTTTATTGTGTTTTTAACAGAAATTGAAGTAACATGCTGTTACATTCTGAAATTGTTGCAGTAACTGCACGCTGCTCTGAGCCATGTTTAGCTCCACCACAAAAACATGTCAAATGTAGATTATACAAATAGGATATCTTTGTTCTATTTATAACCAGTGTTGCCGATTTAGCAACTTTTTCGCTATATATAGCAAGTTTTCAGACTCTTCCAGCGACTGAAAAGATTCTAGCGATAAATTCAGTTGCTTTTCAGGCTACTTTGGGGAGTTTTGACACAGAGGGTTTATATGGTTTAGATAGCATTTAGCGACTTTAACCCACTCAATTATGCCAAAAACAAGAGTGGGAGAAGGTGTCTGTGCAACAGAAGTCACAGCAATGGCACACGCACTGGGGATGGGGTGTGCGGCGGGAGAGGGGGAGAAAACGTTATGTCGGTGACTCCGCAGCTGTGCCACACGAGAACTGTAACGCGCTGCATCATCTCTTCCGTAGCGAGAGATCGGGCAGTGTTGTGTAGGCAACGAAGGTTGCTTAGTTCCTTCATCTGATCAACAGTATAGGCTATGCATCAAAGAAGCCTATTTTGCATTGAGAAGCAAATATAATCTCCACTACTGTTCAAACAATAAACCAAACAACATTTAACCTTAATAGAATCCACACAAAATTGCATTTTGTTAGGGTTAGGGTTATAGCCTGTAATAACTACAGGCTCTTACGAAATGGTAGAAACTGCTGTAGCCAACTAACTTCTATTTTTAGCTGATAGGGGAATGAATATACAAGCAGCATATCAAACTGGGATACTGTTTTAGGTTACAACGGCAAGATTAAGAATATTTGCGAGGTATATATTTTTATTATTAATCAGATTTTTTTTTTAAATCCCACTCCACCCACGTGCACGCATGTAGATCAACATAATGGAGCATGTAGAAACCTTAACCAACTCCTGACCGTAGTTCCAGCGTAGTTCTAGCGTATGACATAGTAATACATTACTAGTAAACATTTTTTTAAATATCAGGTCATAAGGTTTTTTCTAAGATCCTGGAAAAACTCCTGGCCCTAGGGAGGGTGGCAACATTAAAACACTTTACACAGGCAGAGACAACAACTGCGAATGGACACAAACTAACAGGGCTGAGCTGGCTGTATGCAGGATTGCATGGTTTAGGGCTTTGCATCTGTAATTAAAAAGATACTCATACTGTATGTCATCACTATTGTGTTGATCGATTAATTTCAGCCAATCATTTTCGATTAAAAAGGCCTAGGTAGCCTAGCCACCCGAAGTGTGAATATAAACCAAATTTGATCACAGTCACATTTTGTCAGAACACAAATAATTTGGCCAATTTTAGGCTATAAATACATTGTTTAGGCCAGTTCCCCCAGATGGGCTCAGAGACAATATGCTTCTCTAGGCTATCTGGATCTGTATTTATCTATTTCATAATTATTATTGTTTTTAAAAAAATCAGATATTATGTATTGTACCACAATTTTACCATGTTTTCAGTCACAATTAGCTTTTACCACATCTACTGATTTGCATGATATTGATAAAAATGAAGCCAGGTTTGTTGTAAGGTAGTCCTTTTGTAATTTTATATTAGAATGAGAGCATTAATCGTTCATTTCTGATAGGCTAATATTACTTGATGAAGACATGCTGTTATAAAAGCAACTCTGTGCCTTTTTCTTGAAGCAAATGTGTAAGTGTAGCCTACAGATGGGAAAATCAACCTTTTAATTGTCTGCATGTACATGCTTGTGAATTTTTGCCTTATTCAAGAGTGTAAAAGTTTGTCATTGTTAAATAGTTTGTGCTTACTGGCTAGTGGCTACTGTGATATTTACGGTCAATTTGAGCTGCAGACCAGGAATGTCACATGGCCAGCAGCCACAACGAAAGGTTAAGGCAAGGATGTCATGTGAATGGAAACCTAGCATTCTCTTTCTCCACCCCACTCCTCAGACTCCTTCATATCTCCTAGTGGTAATGGGGCCTTTCTCTCTGTCCTACTTCTGTGTGTGGTGCATTTCAGGCCGGAAGCTGAGGGGAGCTGGCCCACTGAAAGGAGGAGTGGAGGGGGGAACACAGGCACCTGGCAGAGAGAGGCCTGGAGAGAGGGAAGGGGAGAGGCCTGGAGAGAGGACTGGAGAGAGGGAAGGAGAGAGGCCTGGAGAGAGGACTGGAGAGAGGGAAGGAGAGAGGTCTGGGGGACTACAGTTAGCCACCAATTCCCCACAGGCTCAATGTGAGGATCAATATTTTATTTTACCTTTATTTAACTAGGCAAGTCAGCTAAGAACAAATTCTTATTTTCAATGACGGCCCAGGAACAGTGGGCTAACTGCCTGTTCAGGGGCAGAACAACAGATTTGTACCTTGTCAGCTCAGGGGTTTGAACTTGCAACCTTCCGGTTACCGCTCTAACCACTAGGCTACCCTGCCGCCCATATGTGAAATATTTTTCTTAACCAGAATGTCATTTTTTCAAATGATCCCTAACAAAGAAAGCAGTTACAACTTAATTCAGAATTTACGACCAACCCTGGATGAAAGGCAGCACATATTCAGTCTCAACTTGTCTAATTTTGTCACATATCTCTTGTCTCAACTCATCTCATCTCATATCCCTCTCTGCAGGCTGTGGTGCTTCGCAGGCTCCCACTCTTGGCCCCTCCCCTAGTCTACGCCCCTCCCTCCTCAACGTCCTGAGTTCCATCGAGCCAGAAATGGTCAACGCAGGCCATGACACCTCCCAGCCAGACTGTTTCACCTCCCTACTGTCCAGCCTCAACGAGCTGGGAGAGAGGCAACTGGTGTCTGTGGTGAACTGGGCTAAAGCCATGCCAGGTAAACCATTCTTCCTGTATTCTACTGTTACCTAACCACTACATGTTACCAACCCTCTATCTTACTGTTACCAAACCACTACATGTTACCAACCCTCTAACCCTGTATCCTAACCACTACATGTTACCAACCCTCTATCTTACTGTTACCTAACCACTACATGGTACCAACCCTCTATCTTACTGTTACCTAACCACTACATGGTACCAACCCACTAACCCAGGTGTGATAGAGAGAGCTGGGGGACAGAGAGCTGGTCTGTGTATGACTGATACCATTGCTGTAGCCTCGGTTCTAGTTTTCTATGTCCTTCCCACCAGAGGGGGCTCTACTCATCACGTATTTTATTCTCCCTGCACTGTGGGTTTCAGACAGCTGCATGTAGAAGACCAGATGTCAGTGATACAGTCTTCATGGCTGGGGTTGATGATGTTCTCTCTGTGTAGGTTTCAGACATCTGCATGTAGAAGACCAGATGTCAGTGATCCAGTCTTCATGGCTGGGGTTGATGATGTTCTCTGTGTAGGTTTCAGACAGCTGCATGTAGAAGACCAGACGTCAGTGATACAGTCTTCATGGCTGGGGTTGATGATGTTCTCTCTGTGTAGGTTTCAGACAGCTGCATGTAGAAGACCAGATGTCAGTGATCCAGTCTTCATGGCTGGGGTTGATGATGTTCTCTCTGTGTAGGTTTCAGACAGCTGCATGTAGAAGACCAGATGTCAGTGATCCAGTCTTCATGGCTGGGGTTGATGATGTTCTCTCTGTGTAGGTTTCAGACAGCTGCATGTAGAAGACCAGATGTCAGTGATCCAGTCTTCATAGCTGGGGTTGATGATGTTTTCTGTGTAGGTTTCAGACAGCTGCATGTAGAAGACCAGATGTCAGTGATCCAGTCTTCATGGCTGGGGTTGATGATGTTCTCTCTGTGTAGGTTTCAGACAGCTGCATGTAGAAGACCAGATGTCAGTGATCCAGTCTTCATAGCTGGGGTTGATGATGTTTTCTGTGTAGGTTTCAGACAGCTGCATGTAGAAGACCAGATGTCAGTGATACAGTCTTCATGGCTGGGGTTGATGATGTTCTCTGTGTGGGTTTCAGACAGCTGCATGTAGAAGACCAGATGTCTGTGATCCAGTCTTCATGGCTGGGGTTGATGATGTTCTCACTGTGTAGGTTTCAGACAGCTGCATGTAGAAGACCAGATGTCAGTGATCCAGTCTTCATGGCTGGGGTTGATGATGTTCTCTGTGTAGGTTTCAGACAGCTGCATGTAGAAGACCAGATGTCTGTGATCCAGTCTTCATGGCTGGGGTTGATGATGTTCTCTCTGTGTAGGTTTCAGACAGCTGCATGTAGAAGACCAGACGTCAGTGATACAGTCTTCATGGCTGGGGTTGATGATGTTCTCACTGTGTAGGTTTCAGACAGCTGCATGTAGAAGACCAGATGTCAGTGATCCAGTCTTCATGGCTGGGGTTGATGATGTTCTCACTGTGTAGGTTTCAGACAGCTGCATGTAGAAGACCAGATGTCAGTGATCCAGTCTTCATGGCTGAGGTTGATGATGTTCTCTGTGTAGGTTTCAGACAGCTGCATGTAGAAGACCAGGTGTCAGTGATCCAGTCTTCATGGCTGTGGTTGATGATGTTCTCTGTGTAGGTTTCAGACAGCTGCATGTAGAAGACCAGATGTCAGTGATCCAGTCTTCATGGCTGGGGTTGATGATGTTCTCTCTGTGTAGGTTTCAGACAGCTGCATGTAGAAGACCAGATGTCAGTGATCCAGTCTTCATGGCTGGGGTTGATGATGTTCTCTCTGTGTAGGTTTCAGACAGCTGCATGTAGAAGACCAGATGTCAGTGATCCAGTCTTCATGGCTGGGGTTGATGGTGTTCGCTCTGGGCTGGAGGTCTTACACTAACACAGACGCTGGAGAGCTCTACTTCGCTCCTGACCTCATCTTCAACGAGTCAGTACAACTATTGTCTTGCTGAATACAATATTGATAAATCTCTCTCTTTCTCTAGACAATAAATAAAAGGGAAATAAGCAATCCTAAATTAAGAATAAACATTATACTGAGCCTCTCTTTCAACTTCTGACCCCCCCCCCCTCTCTCGCTCTCTCAACTTCTGACCCTCTCTTTCTCTCAACTTCTGACCCTCTCTGCTCTCAACTTCTGACCCTCTATCAACTCCTGACCCTCTCTCTCAACTCCTGACCCTCTCTCTCTCTCAACTTCTGACCCTCTCTTGCTCTCAACTTCTGACCCTCTCTTTCTCTCAACTTCTGACCCCCCCCTCTCCCTGTCTCTCAACTTCCGACCCTCTCTCTCTCAACTTCTGATCCTCTCTCTCAACTTCTGAGTCTCTCAAATTCTGACCCTCTCTCTCTCTCGATCACCTTCTCTGTCTCCCCCTCTCTCTCTCGCTCTCTCCCTCTCTCTCTCTGACCCTCTCTCTTTTTCTCACTTTCTCACCCTCTCTCACACCTTCTCACCCTCTCTCTCTCTCTTTCCCTCTCACCTTCTTACCTATCTGCCTCACTTTCTCTCTGTCTGTCTGTCTCTCTCTACCTACCCCCCCCCCCCCCCCCACCCCAGTCAGAGAATGCGTGTGTCCAGTATGTATGAACACTGTGTCCGGTTCCGTCTGCTGTCCCAGAGGTTCTGTATGCTCAGAGTCACCCAGGACGAGTTCCTCTGTATGAAGGCTCTGCTCCTCTTCAGCATCAGTGAGTCACATCACTGACACACTGACACCAAGTGACTGTATCATTATCTGGTTCAATATCTGCTTATTTATTTGTGTTAGTCCCTGTGGAGGGTCTGAGGAATCAGAAGTGTTTTGACGAGCTGAGGATCTCTTACATCAAGGAGCTGGATCGTCTGGCCAGCTACCATGGAGAAAAACACCACACACAACGTCTGTTCCAGCTAACACAGCTACTGGACTTCCTACACCCGGTAATATACACTAACCCTGACCTCTGACCCCTAACCAACGCCTGTTCCAGCTAACACAGCTACTGGACTACCTACACCCAGTAATATACACTAACCCTGACCTCTGACCCCTAACCAACACCAGTTCCAGCTAACACTGAGACTGGACTACCTACACCCGGTAATATACACTAACCCTGACCTCTGACCCCTAACCAACGCCTGTTCCAGCTAACACAGCTACTGGACTTCCTACACCCGGTAATATACACTAACCCTGACCTCTGACCCCTAACCAACGCCTGTTCCAGCTAACACAGCTACTGGACTACCTACACCCAGTAATATACACTAACCCTGACCCATGACCCCTAACCTCTAACCCGTACACAACACCAGTTCCAGCTAACACTGAGACTGGACTACCTACACCCGGTAATATACACTAACCCTGACCTCTGACCCCTAACCCGTACACAACACCTGTCCCAGCTAACACAGCTACTGAACTACCTACACCCGGTAATATAGATCTACTATCCCTAACTTTTGACCCCTGACCTGATCAACCCCTCCTGCTTTGGTGGTATTGAAAGTTAACATCTCTCTCCCTGTTCGCTCTCTACCCACCCACCCTCTTTCTCTCCCTCTCTCTTTTTCTTTCTCTCAGATTGTAAGGAAGCTGCACCAGTTCACCTATGATCTGTTTATTCAGGCCCAGTCTCTGCCCACCAGAGTCAGCTATCCAGAGATGATCTCTGAGATTGTCAGCGTTCACGTGCCCAAGATCCTCACAGGCATGGTTCAGCCAATCCTCTTTCACAATGCACCTTGCTAGAGGGTCATCCCATTACAATTCATCCTAAAAGAGGGACAGACAATAACAAAACAATCTGCTAGACATTCAACCCAGGGTCCCCCATTCAACCCAGGGTCCCCCATTCAACCCAGGGTCCCCCATTGATTTTGTCAGTCTCTCTCACTCAGATATCATATGAACATGGCGTAAGTCCTGGCAAAATGTGTAGAATTGTAGAAAATTGGCTTTAAAACAGCAAGATTTTCTCTCCACCCCATTGCAAAATGAGTAGAATAGCATGAAATGTGTTTTAAAACTGCAGCATTTTCTCTCTGGCTCATGGCAACATTTGTAGAATTACAGAACATGTGCATTAAAACCACAACAGTTTCTCTCCTCCCCATGGCCAAATGTGTAGAATATCAGGAATATATGCTTTAAACCCACAACATTTTCTCTCCTCCCCATGGCCAAATGTGTAGAATATCAGGAATATATGTTTTAAACCCACAACATTTTCTCTCCTCCCCATGGCCAAATGTGTAGAATATCAGGAATATATGCTTTAAACCCACAAAATTTTCTCTCCTCCCCATGGCCAAATGTGTAGAATATCAGGAATATATGCTTTAAACCCACAACATTTTCTCTCCTCCCCATGGCCAAATGTGTAGAATATCAGGAATATATGCTTTAAAACCAAAGCATTTTCTCTCCTCCCCATGGCCAAATGTGTAGAATTGAAGAAAATGTACTTAAAAACATTTCTTTTTTTTTGCCGTCAAGAGGGGTACCAGTGAAATGTTTTACCCGCGAGGTGGGGGTAAACCTAACCCTGGTTCAATATATCACAAAACACCTTGGAGGTCAAAACTATAACTATGACCTTGTTAGACACCCAACCATTTACTGTACATAATTAGACACAAAGCCATCGATGACATCACATCAAGTCGGTTTTAGCTTGCTGAGATGGCATCTCATGAGAGAGATTTATGTAGACATCACATGCACAGTTGCAGGCTAGCTCAGTGCTGCGCCTCTCATTGAGTTTCTTAAGTTGAAATGATAGCCGACCGGGGTACTGCAGGCTGCCATAGCAACTAAATTATCCATATAACTTCTTTGTGTGATTAAAAAAAAAAGAAAATTGGTTCAAGGACATACATCTGTTGTAATAGAAGCAATTATCTGGAACATGATTGTCTTCTAATGTTTTTTTCTTTTTTTTTCTTTGAATATTGACCTGAAGGTTGCTATTTACTATATGGCAACCATTTACTATAACGGGGGATCCTGCTTTCTGGAAAAAAAAAACAGCCTGGCTTCAATGAGAGGTGGCAGTTGGTCTCCCCTGGGTCCCACACATACTCTTCATTTGCGCTGCTAGTCACTAGCTTGGAATCCAAACTGAATATCATTCTGTATTGTTCACTATCCTTCACTTCACCGATAGTCACCAGAATCTATGCCATTGATTACGTTGGATCCCCTGATCTCAAGCTGGGGTTTGATCCTGAATGTGCATCTCAGATTGTTGTTTTTCTCTTTTACTTTTCTGGTTACCATTATTTTCTCTTTCATAGTTTCAGCAAAATGTAGTAAGTAGTACATTACACAATATGTCAAAATAAGACATAATTCTTCTGAATTACACATCATTCATACTCTATAGACACAGACAAAGAGGTGCCTATAGCTGTTCATTTGACCTTTGTATATAAAACCATATCAAACACAAAGTGTACATGACTTCTGTAAATATGGAATGGATTATATGTTACATATTCTATAAAAACAAATCAGACTTCTTTAAAATTCGATCTAAAACGAACAAATAAAACAATCTATATTCCACTTCACTGGGGTCCCTTGCTTTATTTAGTGTTTTCCATAGTGTGTCCAGAGGGAATCAGGCATACAGGGTGTGTCCAGAGGGAATCAGGCATACAGGGTGTGTCCAGAGGGAATCAGGCATACAGGGTGTGTCCAGTGGGAATCAGGCATACAGGGTGTGTCCAGAGGGAATCAGGCATACAGGGTGTGTCCAGTGGGAATCAGGCATACAGGGTGTGTCCAGTGGGAATCAGGCATACAGGGTGTGTCCAGAGGGAATCAGGCATACAGGGTGTGTCCAGTGGGAATCAGGCATACAGGGTGTGTCCAGTGGGAATCAGGCATACAGGGTGTGTCCAGTGGGAATCAGGCATACAGGGTGTGTCCAGAGGGAATCAGGCATACAGGGTGTGTCCAGTGGGAATCAGGCATACAGGGTGTGTCCAGAGGGAATCAGGCATACAGGGTGTGTCCAGTGGGAATCAGGCATACAGGGTGTGTCCAGAGGGAATCAGGCATACAGGGTGTGTCCAGAGGGAATCAGGCATACAGGGTGTGTCCAGAGGGAATCAGGCATACAGGGTGTGTCCAGAGGGAATCAGGCATACAGGGTGTGTCCAGAGGGAATCAGGCATACAGGGTGTGTCCAGTGGGAATCAGGCATACAGGGTGTGTCCAGTGGGAATCAGGCATACAGGGTGTGTCCAGAGGGAATCAGGCATACAGGGTGTGTCCAGAGGGAATCAGGCATACAGGGTGTGTCCATAGGGAATCAGGCATACAGGGTGTGTCCAGTGGGAATCAGGCATACAGGGTGTGTCCAGAGGGAATCAGGCATACAGGGTGTGTCCAAAATAGAACCGTATAACTTATAGAGCACTACAGGAAACGGCAAAGGGAGCACGCCCCTATCCACATCGACCGCGGTGGAGAAGGTGAAAAGCTTCAAGTTCCTCAGCGTACACATCATCGATGATCTGAAATGGTCCAGCCACACAGCCAGTGTGGTGAAGAATGCTGCAACAGCACCTCTTCAACCTCAGGATGCTGAAGAAATTCAGCTTGGCCCCTAAGACACAAACTTACAGATGCACAATTGAGAGCCTTAGAAGCTGTACCTTAGAAGCTGCTGCCCTATATACATAGACATGAAATCACTAGTCACTTTAATAATGGAACACTAGTAACTTTAATAATGTTTACATACTGCTTTACTCATTTCATATGTATTTACTGTATTCTAGTTAATGCCACTCCGACATTGCTCGTCCTAATATTTATATATTTCTTAACTCCATTATTTTACTTTAAATTTGTGTGTATTGTGAATTGTTAGATATTATTGCACTGTTGGAGCTAGGAACTGAAGCATTTCGCTACACCCACAATAACATCTGCTAAATATGTGTACGTGACCAGCACAATTTGATTAGATTTTTGAGTCGGGCCCTCAGGGCTCTGGCCAAATATCCTGCACTATATAGGGTGCCAATTTCTGACTGAATCCCAGTCGTTTTCCATGAAAAGCCTATATTTCTCTTTCAGGTAAGGTGTACTTCTATTGAAGTATTGAGCTTCATCAATACTTTATCCTGTCCGAGTTCACATTTCTACTTACCAAATAAATACCGTACCTCACTAATAAGTCAGTGTCCTGATTCTAAAAGGTATGTTCTATTCAGTGAGGTGATACGGTTAAATAAATACCTTACCTCACTAATAAGTCAGTGTCCTGATTCTAAAAGGTATGTTCTATTCAGTGAGGTGATACGGTTA
>NC_092160.1:30909718-30944718 GCF_045791955.1 Oncorhynchus clarkii lewisi | reverse complement strand
CACAACTCCAACACCATCATTAAGATTGCTGCCGACACAACAGTGGTAGGCCTGATCACTGACAATGATGAGACAGCCTATAGGGAGGAGGTCAGAGACCTCGGCAATGTGGTGCCAGGACAACAACCTCTCCCTCAACGTGATCAAGACAAAAGAGATGATTGTGGACTACAGGAAAAGGAGGACTGAGCATGCCTCCATTCTCATCGACGGGGCTGTAGTGGAGCAGGTTGAGAGCTTCAAGTTCATTGATGTCCACATCACCAACAAACTATCATGGTCCAAATAGACCATGCCAGTCGTGAAGAGGGCACAACAAAGCCTATTCCCCCTCAGGAGACTGAAAAGATTTGGCATGTGTACTCAGATCCTGAAAAAGTTCTACAAAAAGTTCTACAGCTGCACCATTGAGAGCATCACTAGCTGGTATGGCAATTGTTCGGCCTCTGACCGCAAGGCACTACAGAGGATAGTGCATACGGCCCAGTACATCACTGGGGTCAAGCTTCCTGCCATCCAGGACCTCTATACCAGGCGGTGTCAGAGGAAGGCCCTAAAAATACTTCAACCACCCTAGTCAGAGACTGTTCTCTCTTCTACCGCACAGCAAGTGTTACCAGAGCGCAAAGTCTAGGTCCCAGAGGCTTCTTAACAGCTTCTAACCTCAAGCCATAAGACTCATAAGACTCTGAACAGCTAATCAAATGGCTACCCAGACTATTGCCCCCCCCCCCCCCCCCCCCCCTCTGTTACGCTGCTGATACTCTCTGTTAATTATCTATGCATAGTCACTTTAACTCTACATACATGTACATATTACTTAAATTACCTTGACTAACCGGTGCCCCCGCACATTGACTCTGTACCAGTACCCCCTGTATATAGCCTCCTCGCATTGACTCTGTACCGGTACCCCCTGTATATAGCCTCCTCACATTGACTCTGTACCGGTACCCCCTGTATATAGCCTCCACATTGACTCTGTACCGGTACCCTCTGTATATAGCCTCCTCGCATTGACTCTGTACCGGTACCCCCTGTATATAGCCTCCACATTGACTCTGTACCGGTACCCCCCTGTATATAGCCTCCACATTGACTCTGTACCGGTACCCCCCTGTATATAGCCTCCACATTGACTCTGTACCGGTACACCCTGTATATAGCCTCCTCACATTGACTCTGTACCGGTACACCCTGTATATAGCCTCCTCACATTGACTCTGTACCGGTACCCCACTGTATATAGCCTCCACATTGACTCTGTACCGGTACACCCTGTATATAGCCTCCACATTGACTCTGTACTGGTACACCCTGTATATAGCCTCCTCACATTGACTCTGTACCGGTACACCCTGTATATAGCCTCCTCACATTGACTCTGTACCGGTACCCCACTGTATATAGCCTCCACATTGACTCTGTACCGGTACACCCTGTATATAGCCTCCACATTGACTCTGTACCGGTACCCCCTGTATATAGCCTCCTCACATTGACTCTGTACCGGTACCCCCCTGTATATAGCCTCCACATTGACTCTGTACCGGTACCCCCTGTATATAGCCTCCTCACATTGACTCTGTACCGGTACCCACCTGTATATAGTCTCCACATTGACTCTGTACCGGTACCCCCTGTATATAGCCTCCTCACATTGACTCTGTACCGGTACCCCCCTGTATATAGCCTCCACATTGACTCTGTACCGGTACACCCTCACAATGACTCTGTACCAGTACACCCTCTATATAGCCTCCTCACATTGACTCTGTACCGGTACACCCTGTATATAGCCTCCTCACATTGACTCTGTACCGGTACACCCTGTATATAGCCTCCACATTGACTCTGTACCGGTACACCCTCACATTGACTCTGTACCGGTACCCCCTGTATATAGCCTCCTCACATTGACTCTGTACCAGTACACCCTGTATATAGCCTCCACATTGACTCTGTACCGGTACACCCTCACATTGACTCTGTACCAGTACATCCTGTATATAGCCTCCTCACATTGACTCTGTACCGGTACACCCTCACATTGACTCTGTACCAGTACACCCTGTATATAGCCTCCTCACATTGACTCTGTACCGGTACACCCTGTATATAGCCTCCACATTGACTCTGTACCGGTACCCCCTGTATATAGCCTCCTCACATTGACTCTGTACCAGTACACCCTGTATATAGCCTCCTCACATTGACTCTGTACCGGTACCCCCTGTATATAGCCTCCTCACATTGACTCTGTACCAGTACACCCTGTATATAGCCTCCTCACATTGACTCTGTACCGGTACCCCCTGTATATAGCCTCCACATTGACTCTGTACCGGTACACCCTCACATTGACTCTGTACCGGTACACCCTCACATTGACTCTGTACCGGTACACCCTTACATTGACTTTGTACCGGTACACCCTCACATTGACTCTGTAGCGGTACCCCTTGTATATAGCCTCCACATTGACTCTGTACCGGTACACCCTCACATTGACTCTGTACCAGTACACCCTGTATATAGCCTCCACATTGACTCTGTACCGGTACCCCCTGTATATAGCCTCCACATTGACTCTGTACCGGTACACCCTCACATTGACTCTGTACCAGTACACCCTGTATATAGCCTCCACATTGACTCTGTACCGGTACCCCCTGTATATAGCCTCCACATTGACTCTGTACCTGTACACCCTGTATATAGCCTCCACATTGACTCTGTACCTGTATATAGCCTCCTCACATTGACTCTGTACCTGTATATAGCCTCCTCACATTGACTCTGTACCTGTACACCCTGTATATAGCCTCCACATTGACTCTGTACCTGTATATAGCCTCCTCACATTGACTCTGTACCGGTACCCCCTGTATATAGCCTCCACATTGACTCTGTACCTGTACACCCTGTATATAGCCTCCACATTGACTCTGTACCTGTATATAGCCTCCACATTGACTCTGTACACCCTGTATATAGCCTCCACATTGACTCTGTACTTGTACACCCTGTATATAGCCTCCACATTGACTCTGTACCTGTATATAGCCTCCACATTGACTCTGTACCTGTATATAGCCTCCACATTGACTCTGTACCTGTATATAGCCTCCACATTGACTCTGTACCTGTATATAGCCTCCACATTGACTCTGTACCTGTATATAGCCTCCACATTGACTCTGTACCTGTATAAAGCCTCCACATTGACTCTGTACCTGTACACCCTGTATATAGCCTCCACATTGACTCTGTACCTGTACACCCTGTATATAGCCTCCACATTGACTCTGTACCTGTATATAGCCTCCTCACATTGACTCTGTACCGGTACCCCCTGTATATAGCCTCCACATTGACTCTGTACCTGTACACCCTGTATATAGCCTCCACATTGACTCTGTACCTGTATATAGCCTCCACATTGACTCTGTACACCCTGTATATAGCCTCCACATTGACTCTGTACTTGTACACCCTGTATATAGCCTCCACATTGACTCTGTACCTGTATATAGCCTCCACATTGACTCTGTACCTGTATATAGCCTCCACATTGACTCTGTACCTGTATATAGCCTCCACATTGACTCTGTACCTGTATATAGCCTCCACATTGACTCTGTACCTGTATATAGCCTCCACATTGACTCTGTACCTGTATAAAGCCTCCACATTGACTCTGTACCTGTACACCCTGTATATAGCCTCCACATTGACTCTGTACCGGTACACCCTGTATAAAGCCTCCACATTGACTCTGTACCGGTACACCCTGTATATAGCCTCCACATTGACTCTGTACCAGTACACCCGGTATATAGCCTCGACATTGACTCTGTACCTGTATTTAGCCTCCACATTGACTCTGTACCAGTACACCCTGTATTTAGCCTCCTCACATTGACTCTGTACCAGTACACCCTGTATTTAGCCTCCTCACATTGACTCTGTACCTGTATATAGCCTCCACATTGACTCTGTACCAGTACACCCTGTATATAGCCTCGCTACTGTTATTTTACTGCTGTTCTTTATTATTTGTTATTTAAATGTTTTAGTTATCTATTTTTATTTAAAACTTACTTTTCTTAAAACTGCACTGTTGGTTAAGGGCTTGTAAGTAAGCATTTCACTGTACGGTCTACCTACGCCCGTTGTATTTGTGTCATGTGACAAATACGATTTGATTTGACATTCTAGACAATTCTGTGGCCCTTTCCTGTTTCAGTATGACAATGCACAAAGAAAGGTTCATAAAGAAATGGTTTTCTGAGATGGGAAGAACTTGACTGGCCTGCACAGAGCCCTGACCTCAACTCCATCGAACACCTTTGGGATGAATTGGAACACCGATTGCGAGCCAGGTCTAATCACTCAACATCAGTGCCCGACCTCACTAATGCTCTTGTGGCCCCGCAGCAATGTTCCAACATCTAGTGGAAAGCCTTCCCAGAAGAGTGGAAGCTGCTCTAGCAGAAAAGGGGGGACCAACTTCATATTCATGCACATGATTTTGGATAGAGGTGTTCGACGAGCAGGTGTCCACATACTTTTGGTCATGTAGTGTACTTTTATATACAGCTCTGGAAATAATTAATCGACCACTGCAAAATTATACGTTTCCCTGGTTTTACTATTTATTTATGTTTGGGTAAAATTAATTTTTTAAAATTTATTCTATAAACTACTGACAACATTTTTCCCAAATTCCAAATAAAAATATTGTCATTTAAAGCATTTATTTGCGGAAAATGACAACTGGTCAAAATACTAAAAAAGATACAGTGTTGTCAGAACTCGAATAACGCAAAGAAAACAAGTTCATATTATTTTTTAAACAACACAATACTCATGTTTTAACTTAGGAAGAGTTCAGAAATTTGGTGGAATAACCCTGATTTTCAATCACAGCTTTCATGCGTCATGGCATGTTCTCCACCAGTCTTTCACATTGATGTTGGGTGACTTTATTAGGGGTTAGGAGAATAACTTGGGGCCAAAAAATGACAATTATAAACCAGAGCAGCAGCACATAAAATAATAATGAGATTAACATCTACCCTCCGAATAACACAATATAATGTGCGTCCAAAACAGCACCCTATTCCCTATAAAGTGCACCAATGGGCCCTGGTCAAAAGTAGTGCACTTTATAGTGAATAGGGTGCCATTTGGGACGCTGCTCTTGGTTTACTGTGAGCAGAAAGCAATCAGCCAGTTGTAGAGGTGTAACCCTACACTATGACCAGGGCTCACAGGGCTGTGGAATGGTAATAAACAGGAGACTATTGGGACTATTACTAAAACCCAGTCCATTAACAACCAATTAACAGACTATTACTATTTCACCAGACAGCCCCTCTCATCTCACTGTGGGTTTAAAGGAGGATATCCCAGGAGAGAGAAAGAGAGAGAGAGTGTGTGTGCGGTTTAAAGGAGTGTTTGAACATGATCTGCTTTTAGCTGCATCATAAAGAGGCCTGTGAAATGGTCTGGATGGAGGGAAGAGGAGGAGGAGAGAGGAGATGGAGAGGGAAAGACAGAGGTAGAGAGGGAAGGGAGAGAAGAAAAGGACTGAAAGATGGGCAGAAGGTGTAGAGAGTTGGGAAAACGGGAGGAAGAGGAGAGGAGGTGAGAGGGGAGAGAGGATTGAGGAGATGGTCTGGAGAAGTGGAGAGGAAAGGGAATAGGGAGGAGGAGAAGGTGGAGAGGAAAGGGAATAGGGGGGAGGAGGAGGTGGAGAGGAAAGGGAATAGGGGGGAGGAGGAGGTGGAGAGGAAAGGGAATAGGGAGGAGGAGAAGGTGGAGAGGAAAGGGAATAGGGAGGAGGAGGAGGTGGAGAGGAAAGGGAATAGGGAGGAGGAGGAGGTGGAGAGGAAAGGGAATAGGGAGGAGGAGGAGGTGGAGAGGAAAGGGAATAGGGGGGAGGAGGAGGTGGAGAGGAAAGGGAATAGGGAGGAGGAGAAGGTGGAGAGGAAAGGGAATAGGGAGGAGGAGGAGGTGGAGAGGAAAGGGAATAGGGAGGAGGAGGAGGTGGAGAGGAAAGGGAATAGGGAGGAGGAGAAGGTGGAGAGAAAAGGGAATAAGGAGGAGGAGGAGGTGGAGAGGAAAGGGAATAGGGAGGAGGAGGAGGTGGAGAGGAAAGGGAAAAGGGAGGAGGAGGTAGAGAGGAAAGGGAATAGGGAGGAGGAGGAGGTGGAGAGGAAAGGGAATAGGGAGGAGGAGAAGGTGGAGAGGAAAGGGAATAGGGAGGAGGAGGAGGTGGAGAGGAAAGGGAATAGGGAGGAGGAGGAGGTGGAGAGGAAAGGGAATAGGGGGGAGGAGGAGGTGGAGAGGAAAGGGAATAGGGAGGAGGAGGAGGTGGAGAGGAAAGGGAATAGGGGGGAGGAGGAGGTGGAGAGGAAAGGGAATAGGGAGGAGGAGAAGGTGGAGAGGAAAGGGAATAGGGAGGAGGAGAAGGTGGAGAGGAAAGGGAATAGGGAGGAGGAGAAGGTGGAGAGGAAAGGGAATAGGGGGGAGGAGGAGGTGGAGAGGAAAGGGAATAGGGAGGAGGAGGAGGTGGAGAGGAAAGGGAATAGGGGGGAGGAGGAGGTGGAGAGGAAAGGGAATAGGGAGGAGGAGAAGGTGGAGAGGAAAGGGAATAGGGAGGAGGAGGAGGTGGAGAGGAAAGGGAATAGGGAGGAGGAGGAGGTGGAGAGGAAAGGGAATAGGGGGGAGGAGAAGGTGGAGAGGAAAGGGAATAGGGAGGAGGAGGAGGTGGAGAGGAAAGGGAATAGGGGGGAGGAGAAGGTGGAGAGGAAAGGAAAGGGAATAGGGGGGAGGAGGAGGTGGAGAGGAAAGGGAATAGGGGGGAGGAGGAGGTGGAGAGGAAAGGGAATAGGGAGGAGGAGAAGGTGGAGAGGAAAGGGAATAGGGAGGAGGAGGAGGTGGAGAGGAAAGGGAATAGGGGGGAGGAGAAGGTGGAGAGGAAAGGGAATAGGGGGGAGGAGGAGATGGAGAGGAAAGGGAATAGGGAGGAGGAGGAGGTGGAGAGGAAATGGAATAGGGAGGAGGAGGAGGTGGAGAGGAAAGGGAATAGGGAGGAGGAGGAGGTGGAGAGGAAAGGGAATAGGGAGGAGGAGGAGGTGGAGAGGAAAGGGAATAGGGAGGAGGAGGTAGAGAGGAAAGGGAATAGGGAGGAGGAGAAGGTGGAGAGGAAAGGGAATAGGGAGGAGGAGGAGGTGGAGAGGAAAGGGAATAGGGAGGAGGAGGAGGTGGAGAGGAAAGGGAATAGGGGGGAGGAGGAGGTGGAGAGGAAAGGGAATAGGGGGGAGGAGGAGGTGGAGAGGAAAGGGAATAGGGAGGAGGAGAAGGTGGAGAGGAAAGGGAATAGGGAGGAGGAGGAGGTGGAGAGGAAATGGAATAGGGAGGAGGAGGAGGTGGAGAGGAAAGGGAATAGGGAGGAGGAGAAGGTGGAGAGGAAAGGGAATAGGGAGGAGGAGAAGGTGGAGAGGAAAGGGAATAGGGAGGAGGAGAAGGTGGAGAGGAAAGGGAATAGGGAGGAGGAGGTAGAGAGGAAAGGGAATAGGGAGGAGGAGGAGGTGGAGAGGAAAGGGAATAGGGAGGAGGAGGAGGTGGAGAGGAAAGGGAATAGGGAGGAGGAGAAGGTGGAGAGGAAAGGGAATAGGGAGGAGGAGGTAGAGAGGAAAGGGAATAGGGAGGAGGAGGTGGAGAGGAAAGGGAATAGGGAGAAGGAGGAGGTGGAGAGGAAAGGGAATAGGGGGGAGGAGAAGGTGGAGAGGAAAGGGAATAGGGAGGAGGAGGAGGTGGAGAGGAAAGGGAATAGGGAGGAGGAGGAGGTGGAGAGGAGAGGGAATAGGGAGGAGGAGGTAGAGAGGAAAGGGAATAGGGAGGAGGAGAAGGTGGAGAGGAAAGGGAATAGGGAGGAGGAGGAGGTGGAGAGGAAAGGGAATAGGGAGGAGGAGGAGGTGGAGAGGAAAGGGAATAGGGAGGATTACATGGAGAGCTGGGTTGGGAAGTAACTGAGTTACTGAGTCAGTTATGTTTAATTAAAAAATATTGTAATCAGATCACAGATACTTTTCAAAAACGACATGATTACTTCTTGGATTACTTTTAAATACAAAAATGACTTTGGCGAAATTTAAATTTGTTCCACCTTAGCAAGTCTGACGACAAGTCAGAGACCTCTACCGTGACACACCAAATGATGACCACCAATCAGAGACCACTATCATGACACATCAAATGTGTTTAATGGATCCTTTTCATCTCCTAACGCCTCTTAAGGGGAAACGAATCCAAAAAGCAATCAGATTACGTTAAGGAGTTTGTGTAATCCAAAAGTTACATTACTGATTACAATTTTGGACAGGTAAAACTGTTAACCGTAACGGATTACATTTGAAAAGTGACCTACCCAACCCTGATTGCATGAGGAGAAAGACAGCTTTCTGCAGCTGGTCTCAGTCTGGGACGAGTTGAGAGAGACTTAGGATGCAGCCAAAGGCACGAGGCGCAGCCTTACGAACTCATTCACACTGGAATGTCCGTTTACTGGTTTCTCAGAGAGACTGACAGTCTCAGAGAGAGAGAGGGGGAGGAGAGGGAGGGAGGGAGGGAGGCAGAGGGAGAGTGGGAAGAAAAAGAGAAACATTTTTGGAAAAATAACGTTCCTGTAGTAAACAGGATATTTTGTCAGGACAAGATGCTAGAATGTGCATATAATTGACACCTTAGGATAGAAAACACTCTAAAGTTTCCAATAACAGAACTGATATTGCAAGCGAAAGCCTAAGAAAGCCTAAGAAAAATCCAATCCGGAAGTGACTCATCTTTTGAAAGCTCTGCGTTCCAATGCGTCCCTATTGAGCAGTGAATGGGCTATCAACCAGATTACTTTTTCTCCGTATTCCCCAAGGTGTCTACAGAATTGTGATGTAGTTTTACGCATTTACGTTGAATACCCGTAAGCGGCTACATTGCGCAACTGGTCACCTGATGGCTCCCCAGAGTGATTCTCGGTTTAATACAGAGGTAGCCATTATTCCAATCGGTCCTACTGAAAAAACAATTGTCACGGTGGATATATTATCGAATAGATATTTTAAAAATACCTTGAGGATTGATTATAAACAACGTTTGCCAGGTTTCTGTCGATATTATGGAGCTAATTTGGAATATTTTTTGGTGTTTTCGTGAGTGCAATTTCCGGGCGATTTCTCAGCCAAATGTGAAGAACAAACGGAGCTATTTCGCCTACAAAAATAATATTTTTGGAAAAAAGGAACATTGGCTATCTAACTGGGAGTCTCGTGAGTGAAAACATCCGAAGCTCATCAAAGGTAAACGATTTAATTTGATTGCTTTTCTGATTTCCGTGACCAAGTTACATGCTGCTAGCTGGACAAAATGCTATGCTAGGCTATCGATAAATTTACACAAATGCTTGTCTAGGTTTGGCTGTAAAGCATATTTTGAAAATCTGAGATGACAGGGTGATTAACAAAAGGCTAATATTTTCTAGGAATATTTATGTTCGTTGCGTTATGATAATTAGTGTCAGTCGATGATTACGCTCCCGCACCCGGGATGGGGAGTTACTAGAGGTTAAATAACTGCATTATATCTTAATCATAACCACATCGTTATCCTGGAGAAAGAGAGATGGAGAGAGAGTCAGAGAGAGAGGGAGAAAGGAGAGAGAAAGAGGGATTTATAAAGATAAGAGAGGGAATGAAGGAGAGCAAAAGGGAGAGAGAAAGAGAGATGGAATGGAGGGAGAAAAATGGAGAGAGAGAGAGAGAAAGATTGAGGAAGAGAAGGAGGGAGAAGAGAGAACTGCAGTTGTATCAGATTTCCTCCACTGGGTGTAGATGTGGTCTTAGATTTCTCTCTGGGCTGCTGATTAACGTATGTGTGTGTGTGTGTGTGTGCCTGAGCAGAGGCAAGGAACCAATGAACTTCAATTTTAATTTCCCACAGCACCAGATATTACATCCCGCACCCCTTCTCCCTCTCAATCAATCAATCTATCTATCTATCTATCTATCTATCTATCTATCTATCTATCTATCTATCTATCTATCTATCTATCTATCTATCTATCTATTTATCTATCTATCTATCTATCTATCTATCTATCTATCTATCTATCTCTCTGTCTCTCTCTCTCTCTGTCTCTCTGTCTCTCTGAGAGCTTGGATTAATCCTTTTAGGAGAGTTCTGATGATGATGATGGTAACACACTGTGAAATCATGTTTATCATCACTTTGGAGAGATAATCTCCTCTGGGGCTACAGTTACTTGGAAGGATGGGAAGGATGAGAAGGAAGGGAAGGATGAGAAGGAAGGGGAGGAAGGGAAGGATGAGAAGGAAGGGAAGGGTAGGAAGGATGAGAAGGAAGGGAAGGATGAGAATGAAGGGTGGGAAGGGAATGGAAGGGAAGGGAAGGGAAGGGAAGGGAAGGGAAGGAAGGGAAGGGAAGGGAAGGGAAGGGAAGGGAAGGGAAGGGAAGGGACGGGTGGGAAGGAAGGAAGGGAAGGGAAGGAAGGGAAGGGAAGGGAAGGGTGGGAAGGGAAGGGAAGGGAAGGGAAGGGAAGGGAAGGGAAGGGAAGGAAGGGAAGGGAAGGGAAGGGAAGGGACGGGTGGGAAGGAAGGAAGGAAGGGAAGGGAAGGAAGGGAAGGGTGGGAAGGGACGGGAAGGGAAGGGAAGGGAAGGGAAGGGACGGGTGGGAAGGAAGGAAGGGAAGGGAAGGGAAGGAAGGGCAGGGTGGGAAGGGAAGGGAAGGGAAGGGAAGGGAAGGGAAGGGAAGGGAAGGGAAGGAAGGGAAGGGAAGGGAAGGGAAGGGAAGGGAAGGGAAGGGAAGGGAAGGGAAGGGTGGGAAGGAAGGAAGGGAAGGGAAGGAAGGGAAGGGTGGGAAGGGACGGGTGGGAAGGAAGGAAGGGAAGGGAAGGAAGGGAAGGGTGGGAAGGGTGGGAAGGAAAGGGAAGGGTGGGAAGGGAAAGGAAGGGAAGGGAAGGGAAGGGAAGGGAAGGGACGGGACGGGTGGGAAGGAAGGAAGGGAAGGGAAGGAAGGGAAGGGTGGGAAGGGTGGGAAGGAAAGGGAAGGGTGGGAAGGAAAGGGAAGGGTGGGAAGGAAGGAAGGAAGGAAGGAAGGGAGGGAAGGGAAGGGAAGGGTGGGAAGGAAGGAAGGAAGGAAGGAAGGGAAGGGAAGGGAAGGGAAGGGAAGGGAAGGGAAGGGAAGGGAAGGAAGGGAAGGGAAGGGTGGGAAGGAAGGAAGGAAGGGAAGGGTGGGAAGGAAGGAAGGAAGGAAGGAAGGAAGGAAGGAAGGAATGGAAGGGAAGGGAAGGGAAGGGAAGGGATGGGAAGGGAAGGGAAGGGAAGGGTGGGAAGGGAAGGGTGGGGAGGGATGGAAGGAGAGGGATGGGAGGGGAGGGGAGGGAAGGGAAGGGAAGGGAAGGGAAGGGAAGGGAAGGGAAGGGAAGGGTGGGAAGGAAGGGAAGGGAAGGGAAGGGAAGGGAAGGGAAGGGAAGGAAGGGAAGGGAAGGGAAGGGAAGGGAAGGGAAGGGAAGGGTGGGAAGGAAGGGAAGGAAGGGAAGGGAAGGAAGGAAGGAAGGGAAGGGAAGGGAAGGGATGGGAAGGGAAGGGAAGGGAAGGGATGGGAAGGGAAGGGAAGGGAAGGGAAGGGTGGGAAGGAAGGGAAGGAAGGGAAGGGAAGGGAAGGGAAGGGAAGGGAAGGGTGGGAAGGAAGGGAAGGGAAGGGAAGGGAAGGGTGGGAAGGAAGGGAAGGGAAGGGAAGGGAAGGGAAGGGAAGGGTGGGAAGGAAGGGAAGGAAGGGAAGGGAAGGGAAGGAAGGGAAGGGTGGGAAGGGAAGGGAAGGGAAGGGAAGGGAAGGGAAGGGAAGGGAAGGAAGGGAAGGGAAGGGAAGGGAAGGGAAGGGAAGGGAAGGGAAGGGAAGGGAAGGGTGGGAAGGAAGGAAGGGAAGGGAAGGAAGGGAAGGGTGGGAAGGGACGGGTGGGAAGGAAGGAAGGGAAGGGAAGGAAGGGAAGGGTGGGAAGGGTGGGAAGGAAAGGGAAGGGTGGGAAGGGAAGGGAAGGGAAGGGAAGGGAAGGGAAGGGAAGGGAAGGGACGGGTGGGAAGGAAGGAAGGGAAGGGAAGGAAGGGAAGGGTGGGAAGGGTGGGAAGGAAAGGGAAGGGTGGGAAGGAAAGGGAAGGGTGGGAAGGAAGGAAGGAAGGAAGGAAGGAAGGGAGGGAAGGGAAGGGAAGGGTGGGAAGGAAGGAAGGAAGGAAGGAAGGGAAGGGAAGGGAAGGGAAGGGAAGGGAAGGGAAGTGAAGGAAGGGAAGGGAAGGGTGGGAAGGAAGGAAGGAAGGGAAGGGTGGGAAGGAAGGAAGGAAGGAAGGAAGGAAGGAAGGAAGGAATGGAAGGGAAGGGAAGGGAAGGGAAGGGATGGGAAGGGAAGGGAAGGGAAGGGTGGGAAGGGAAGGGTGGGGAGGGATGGAAGGAGAGGGATGGGAGGGGAGGGGATGGAAGGGAAGGGAAGGGAAGGGAAGGGAAGGGAAGGGTGGGAAGGAAGGGAAGGGAAGGGAAGGGAAGGGAAGGGAAGGGAAGGGTGGGAAGGAAGGGAAGGAAGGGAAGGGAAGGAAGGAAGGGAAGGGAAGGGAAGGGATGGGAAGGGAAGGGAAGGGAAGGGAAGGGAAGGGAAGGGAAGGGTGGGAAGGAAGGGAAGGAAGGGAAGGGAAGGAAGGAAGGGAAGGGAAGGGAAGGGAAGGGAAGGGAAGGGATGGGAAGGGATGGGAAGGGATGGGAAGGGAAGGGAAGGGAAGGGAAGGGAAGGGAAGGGAAGGGTGGGAAGGAAGGGAAGGAAGGGAAGGGAAGGGAAGGGAAGGGAAGGGAAGGGAAGGGAAGGGAAGGGAAGGGAAGGGAAGGGAAGGAAGGGAAGGAAGGGAAGGGAAGGGAAGGGAAGGGAAGGGAAGGGAAGGAAGGGAAGGAAGGAAGGGAAGGGTGGGAAGGAAAGGGAAGGGTGGGAAGGAAGGACGGAAGGAAGGAAGGGAGGGAAGGGAAGGGAAGGGAAGGGTGGGAAGGAAGGAAGGAAGGAAGGAAGGAAGGAAGGAAGGGAAGGGAAGGGAAGGGAAGGGAAGGGAAGGGAAGGGAAGGGAAGGGAAGGGAAGTGAAGGAAGGGAAGGGAAGGGTGGGAAGGAAGGAAGGAAGGGAAGGGTGGGAAGGAAGGAAGGAAGGAAGGAAGGAAGGAAGGAAGGAAGGAAGGAAGGAAGGAATGGAAGGGAAGGGAAGGGAAGGGAAGGGAAGGGAAGGGAAGGGAAGGGAAGGGAAGGGTGGGAAGGAAGGGAAGGGAAGGGAAGGGAAGGAAGGGAAGGGAAGGGAAGGGAAGGGAAGGGTGGGAAGGGTGGGAAGGAAAGGGAAGGGTGGGAAGGGAAGGGAAGGGAAGGGAAGGGAAGGGAAGGGAAGGGACGGGTGGGAAGGAAAGGAAGGGAAGGGTGGGAAGGGTGGGAAGGAAAGGGAAGGGTGGGAAGGAAAGGGAAGGGTGGGAAGGAAGGAAGGAAGGAAGGAAGGGAGGGAAGGGAAGGGAAGGGTGGGAAGGAAGGAAGGAAGGAAGGGAAGGGAAGGGAAGGGAAGGGAAGGGAAGGGAAGGGAAGTGAAGGAAGGGAAGGGAAGGGTGGGAAGGAAGGAAGGAAGGAAGGAAGGAAGGAAGGAAGGAAGGAAGGAAGGAAGGAAGGAAGGAAGGAAGGAAGGAAGGAAGGAATGGAAGGGAAGGGAAGGGAAGGGAAGGGAAGGGATGGGAAGGGAAGGGAAGGGTGGGAAGGGAAGGGTGGGGAGGGATGGAAGGAGAGGGATGGGAGGGGAGGGGATGGAAGGGAAGGGAAGGGAAGGGAAGGGAAGGGAAGGGTGGGAAGGAAGGGAAGGGAAGGGAAGGGAAGGGAAGGGTGGGAAGGAAGGGAAGGAAGGGAAGGGAAGGAAGGAAGGGAAGGGAAGGGAAGGGAAGGGAAGGGATGGGAAGGGAAGGGAAGGGAAGGGAAGGGAAGGGAAGGGAAGGGAAGGGAAGGGTGGGAAGGAAGGGAAGGAAGGGAAGGGAAGGAAGGAAGGGAAGGGAAGGGAAGGGAAGGGAAGGGATGGGATGGGAAGGGAAGGGAAGGGATGGGAAGGGAAGGGAAGGGAAGGGAAGGGAAGGGAAGGGAAGGGTGGGAAGGAAGGGAAGGAAGGGAAGGGAAGGGAAGGGAAGGGAAGGGAAGGGAAGGGAAGGAAGGGAAGGAAGGGAAGGGAAGGGAAGGGAAGGGAAGGGAAGGAAGGGAAGGAAGGAAGGGAAGGGTGGGAAGGAAAGGGAAGGGTGGGAAGGAAGGAAGGAAGGAAGGAAGGGAGGGAAGGGAAGGGAAGGGAAGGGTGGGAAGGAAGGAAGGAAGGAAGGAAGGAAGGAAGGAAGGAAAGGGAAGGGAAGGGAAGGGAAGGGAAGGGAAGGGAAGGGAAGTGAAGGAAGGGAAGGGAAGGGTGGGAAGGAAGGAAGGAAGGGAAGGGTGGGAAGGAAGGAAGGAAGGAAGGAAGGAAGGAAGGAAGGAAGGAAGGAAGGAATGGAAGGGAAGGGAAGGGAAGGGAAGGGAAGGGAAGGGAAGGGAAGGGAAGGGAAGGGGACGGGAAGGGAAGGGAAGGGTGGGAAGGGAAGGGTGGGGAGGGATGGAAGGAGAGGGATGGGAGGGGAGGGGAGGGAAGGGAAGGGAAGGGAAGGGTGGGAAGGGAAGGGAAGGGAAGGGTGGGAAGGAAGGGAAGGGAAGGGAAGGGAAGGGAAGGGTGGGAAGGAAGGGAAGGAAGGGAAGGGAAGGGAAGGAAGGGAAGGGTGGGAAGGGAAGGGAAGGGAAGGGAAGGGAAGGGAAGGAAGGGAAGGGAAGGGAAGGGAAGGGAAGGGAAGGGAAGGGAAGGGAAGGGAAGGGTGGGAAGGAAGGAAGGGAAGGGAAGGAAGGGAAGGGTGGGAAGGGACGGGTGGGAAGGAAGGAAGGGAAGGGAAGGAAGGGAAGGGTGGGAAGGGTGGGAAGGAAAGGGAAGGGTGGGAAGGGAAGGGAAGGGAAGGGAAGGGAAGGGAAGGGAAGGGACGGGTGGGAAGGAAGGAAGGGAAGGGAAGGAAGGGAAGGGTGGGAAGGGTGGGAAGGAAAGGGAAGGGTGGGAAGGAAAGGGAAGGGTGGGAAGGAAGGAAGGAAGGAAGGAAGGAAGGGAGGGAAGGGAAGGGAAGGGTGGGAAGGAAGGAAGGAAGGAAGGGAAGGGAAGGGAAGGGAAGGGAAGGGAAGTGAAGGAAGGGAAGGGAAGGGTGGGAAGGAAGGAAGGAAGGGAAGGGTGGGAAGGAAGGAAGGAAGGAAGGAAGGAAGGAAGGAAGGAAGGAAGGAAGGAATGGAAGGGAAGGGAAGGGAAGGGAAGGGATGGGAAGGGAAGGGAAGGGAAGGGTGGGAAGGGAAGGGTGGGGAGGGATGGAAGGAGAGGGATGGGAGGGGAGGGGATGGAAGGGAAGGGAAGGGAAGGGAAGGGAAGGGAAGGGAAGGGAAGGGTGGGAAGGAAGGGAAGGGAAGGGAAGGGAAGGGAAGGGAAGGGAAGGGAAGGGAAGGGTGGGAAGGAAGGGAAGGAAGGGAAGGGAAGGAAGGAAGGGAAGGGAAGGGAAGGGATGGGAAGGGAAGGGAAGGGAAGGGAAGGGAAGGGAAGGGAAGGGTGGGAAGGAAGGGAAGGAAGGGAAGGGAAGGAAGGAAGGGAAGGGAAGGGAAGGGAAGGGAAGGGAAGGGATGGGAAGGGAAGGGATGGGAAGGGAAGGGAAGGGAAGGGAAGGGAAGGGTGGGAAGGAAGGGAAGGGAAGGGAAGGGAAGGGAAGGGAAGGGAAGGGAAGGGAAGGAAGAAGGAAGGGAAGGAAGGGAAGGGAAGGGAAGGGAAGGGAAGGGAAGGGAAGGGAAGGGAAGGGAAGGAAGGGAAGGAAGGAAGGGAAGGGTGGGAAGGAAAGGGAAGGGTGGGAAGGAAGGAAGGAAGGAAGGAAGGAAGGAAGGGAGGGAAGGGAAGGGAAGGGAAGGGTGGGAAGGAAGGAAGGAAGGAAGGAAGGAAGGAAGGGAAGGGAAGGGAAGGGAAGGGAAGGGAAGGGAAGGGAAGCGAAGGGAAGGGAAGTGAAGGAAGGGAAGGGAAGGGTGGGAAGGAAGGAAGGAAGGGAAGGGTGGGAAGGAAGGAAGGAAGGAAGGAAGGAAGGAAGGAAGGAAGGAAGGAAGGAATGGAAGGGAAGGGAAGGGAAGGGAAGGGAAGGGAAGGGAAGGGAAGGGAAGGGTGGGAAGGGAAGGGTGGGGAGGGATGGAAGGAGAGGGATGGGAGGGGAGGGGAGGGAAGGGAAGGGAAGGGAAGGGTGGGAAGGAAGGGAAGGGAAGGGAAGGGAAGGGTGGGAAGGAAGGGAAGGGAAGGGAAGGAAGGGAAGGGAAGGGAAGGGAAGGGAAGGGAAGGGAAGGGAAGGGAAGGGAAGGGAAGGGAAGGGAAGGGAAGGAAAGGGAAGGGAAGGGTGGGAAGGAAGGAAGGGAAGGGAAGGGAAGGGAAGGGTGGGAAGGAAGGGAAGGAAGGGAAGGGAAGGGAAGGGAAGGGTGGGAAGGAAGGGAAGGGAAGGGAAGGGAAGGGTGGGAAGGAAGGGAAGGGAAGGGAAGGGAAGGGAAGGAAGGGAAGGGAAGGGAAGGGAAGGGTGGGAAGGAAGGGAAGGAAGGAAGGGAAGGGAAGGGAAGGGAAGGGATGGGAAGGGAAGGGATGGGAAGGGAAGGGAAGGGAAGGGAAGGGAAGGGAAGGGAAGGGAAGGGTGGGAAGGAAGGGAAGGAAGGGAAGGGAAGGGAAGGGAAGGGAAGGGAAGGGTGGGAAGGAAGGGAAGGGAAGGGAAGGGAAGGGAAGGGAAGGGAAGGGAAGGGAAGGGAAGGGTGGGAAGGAAGGGAAGGAAGCGAAGGGAAGGGAAGGGAAGGGAAGGAAGGGAAGGGAAGGGAAGGGAAGGGTGGGAAGGAAGGGAAGGGAAGGGAAGGGAAGGGAAGGGAAGGGAAGGAAGGGAAGGGAAGGGAAGGGAAGGGAAGGGAAGGGAAGGAAGGGAAGGGAAGGGAAGGGAAGGGAAGGGAAGGGAATGGAAGGGAAGGGAAGGGAAGGAAGGGAAGGGAAGGGAAGGGAAGGGAAGGGAAGGAAGGAAGGAAGGGAAGGAAGGAAGGGAAGGGAAGGGAATTGTTCTGCACACAATAACACATGACAAAGCAAAAACAGCATTTAAAAAAATATTTTGTAAATGTATAAAAAAATGAAAAATGTAAATATCACATTACATAAATATTCAGACCATTTACTCAGTACTTTGTTGAAGCACCTCTGGCAGCGATTACAGCCTCGATTCTTCTTGGGTATGACGCTACAAGCTTGGCACACCTGTATTTGGGGAGTTTCTCCCGTTCTTCTCTGCAGTCCTGTCAGGTTGTGCCTTTGCACAGATATTTTCAGGTCTATAAAGAGATGTTCGATTGGATTCAAGTCCAGGCTCTGAATTGGCCACTCAAGGACATTCAGAGACTTGTCCCGAAGCTACTCCTGCATTGTCTTGGCTGTGTGCTTAGGGTCGTTGTCCTGTTGGAGAATGTTTTCATCAATGATATCTCTGTGCTTAACTCTGTTCATCTTTCTCTCTATCCTGACAAGTCTCCTAGTCCCTGCCTCTGAAAAACATCCCAACAGCATGATGTTGCCACCACCATGCATCACCGTAGGGATATGATTAGGACAATTGAGTGCGTTATAATGGAGTATATTGAGTTAACAGCAGGACAATATAGAGAGTTATAGTGGAGTATATTGAGTTAACAGCAGGACAATATAGAGAGTTATAGTGGAGTATATTGAGTTAACAGCAGGACAATATAGAGAGTTATAGTAGAGTATATTGAGTTAGCAGCAGGACAATATAGAGAGTTATAGTGGAGTATATTGAGTTAACAGCAGGACAATATAGAGAGTTATAGTGGAGTATATTGAGTTAACAGCAGGACAATATAGAGAGTTATAGTGGAGTATATTGAGTTAACAGCAGGACAATATAGAGTCATAGTGGAGTATATTGAGTTAACAGCAGGACAATATAGAGAGTTATAGTAGAGTATATTGAGTTAACAGCAGGACAATATAGAGAGTTATAGTGGAGTATATTGAGTTAACAGCAGGACAATATAGAGCGTCATAGTGGAGTATATTGAGTTAAGAGCAGAAGGGCGTTATAGTGGAGTACATTGAGTTAACAGCAGGAGGGCGTTATAGCGGAGTATATTGAGTTAGCAGCAGGAGGGCGTTATAGTGGAGCATATTGAGTTAACAGCAGGAGGGCGTTATAGTGGAGTATATTGAGTTAACAGCAGGAGGGCGTTATAGTGGAGTATATTGAGTTAACAGCAGGAGGGCGTTATAGTGGAGTATATTGAGTTAACAGCAGGAGGGCGTTATAGTGGAGTATATTGAGTTAGCAGCAGGAGGGCGTTATAGTGGAGCATATTGAGTTAGCAGCAGGAGGGCGTTATAGTGGAGTATATTGAGTTAACAGCAGGAGGGCGTTATAGTGGAGTATATTGAGTTAGCAGCAGGAGGGCGTTATAGTGGAGCATATTGAGTTAGCAGCAGGAGGGCGTTATAGTGGAGTATATTGAGTTAACAGCAGGAGGGCGTTATAGTGGAGTATATTGAGTTAACAGCAGTTGGGTCTCTAATGTGTATTACTGTAAGAGATTGCTGAAAGATTCTTGACTTTTGCTCAGGATTAATTCTCTCTCTCTCTGTTTTGAGAATGGAACACCTGAACAGGAGACATGGGCTCATTGCTTTAGCATTTATTACCAGCTAGAGACAGAATACACACACACACATAGTGGTGTGTGTATGTACTTACGTACTTACATACATACGCATACACACACACATGCACGTGTACGCACGCACACACCCACAATAGAGAAATCACGTTAGAGAAACCATGATAGAGAAATCATGATAGAGAAACCATGATAGAGAAATCATGATAGAGAAACCATGATAAAGAAATCATGATAGAGAAACCACGATAGAGAAACCATGATAAAGAAATCATGATAGAGAAACCATGAGCCATGATAGAGAAACCATGATAGAGAAACCATGATAGAGAAACCATTAACCATGATAGAGAAATCACGATAGAGAAACATGATAGAGAAACCATGAGCCATGATAGAGAAACCATGAACCATGATAGAGAAATCACGATAGAGAAACCATGATAGAGAAACCATGAGCCATGATAGAGAAACCATGATAGAGAAACCATGATAGAGAAACCATGAGCCATGATAGAGAAACCATGATAGAGAAACCATGAGCCATGATAGAGAAACCATGATAGAGAAACCATGAACCATGATAGAGAAATCATGATAGAGAAACCATGATAGAGAAACCATTAACCATGATAGAGAAATCACGATAGAGAAACATGATAGAGAAACCATGAGCCATGATAGAGAAACCATGAACCATGATAGAGAAATCACGATAGAGAAACCATGATAGAGAAACCATGAGCCATGATAGAGAAATCATGGTAGAGAAACTATGAACCATGATAGAGAAATCACGATAGAGAAACCATGAACCATGCCAGAGAAACCATGATAGAGAAACCACGACAGAGAAACAACGATAGAGAAACGATGAACTATGATAGAGAAATAACGATAGAGAAACCATGATAAAGAAATCATGATAGAGAAACCATGAGCCATGATAGAGATATCATGATAGAGAAACCAAGATAGTGAAACCATAATAGAGAAATCATGATAGAGAAACAACGATAGAGAAACCATGACAGAGAAACCATGAGCCATGATAGAGAAATCACGATAGAGAAACCATGATAAAGAAACCATGAAAGAGAAACCATGAGCCATGATAGAGAAATCATGATAGAGAAACCATGAGCCATGATAGAGAAATCATGATAGAGAAACCATGAACCATGATAGAGAAATCACGATAGAGAAACCATGATAGAGAAACATGATACAGAAACCATGAACCATGATAGAGAAACAACGATAGAGAAACCATGAACTATGATAGAGAAATCACGATAGAGAAACCATGATAAAGAAACCATGATAGAGAAACCATGAGCCATGATAGAGAAATCATGATAGAGAAACCATGAACCATGATAGAGAAATCACGATAGAGAAATCACGATAGAGAAACCATGATCGAGAAACATGACAGAGAAACCATGATACAGAAACCATGAGCCATGATAGAGAAATCATGATAGAGCAACCATGAACCATGATAGAGAAACCATGATAGAGAAATCACGATAGAGAACCACGATAGAGAAATCACGACAAATCACGATAGTGGAATCACGATAGAGAAATCACGATAGAGAAATAACGATAGAGAAATAACGATAGAGAAATCACTTTACTACCAGAGACATTCTTCCGAGGACAGGAAGATCTCTGTTGGCCAACACGACCAGCATCTACGACCAACCTACCGAAGCGCAGCTCAGAGTAAATATTTATTGCATTTTCCTTTTTCAAATGGGCGGTAATTTAGAATGCATAAGATTCTGTATTTACGATAGAGAAGCTGCCTATGGCCCGATAGAGCCATCGCTTCTCCCTTTGTTCTTCAGTCTTCCTGCTCTTTCACTCAAATCCAGACCCCTTTCTTTGTGTAACCAGCTGTCATATCTGTTACGTCCTCTAGGGACGTTTTACTTTTTGACATAATTTGTAATCAAGGTATGATTGATTCTGTGTATATGTAATTCTGTGTGATTGGTTAGGTATTTAGTAAATCATCATCATCCTCTTCCTCCTCCCTTCATTGTTTTCTCCTTTTGTCTTCATACTCCCACCCTTTCTCCCTCCTCCTTCTCATCTCCTCCTCTCCTCTCTTCTTCCCCCTCTCAATCTTCTTCCCTTTCCCTTTATATCTCCTATTCTGCCCTCCGTTTTCTCCTCTTCTCTCCTCCTCCTCTCCTCCCTCCTGTCCTCTCCTCTCCTCCCTCCTGTCCTCTCCTCTCCTCCCTCATGTCCCCTCCTCCCTCCTGTCCTCTCCTCCCTCCTCTCCTCTTCCTCTCCTCCTCCTCCTCTTATCCTCCCTCCTGTACTCTCCTCCACTCCTCCCTCCTCCTCTCCTCCTCTCCCCCTCTCCTCCCTCCTGTCCTCTCCTCCCTCATGTCCTCTCCTCCCTCCTGTCCTCTCCTCTCCTCCCTCATGTCCTCTCCTCCCTCCTTTCCTCTCCTCCCTCCTCTTCCTCTCCTCCTCCTCTTCTCCTCCCTCCTATACTCTCCTCCACTCCTCCCTCCTCCTCTCCTCCTCTCCTCCTCTCCTCCTCTCCTACCTCCTGTCCTCTCCTCCTCCTCCTCCTCTCCTACCTCCTGTCCCCTCCTCCTCCTCCTCTCCTCCCTATTGTCCTCTCCTTCCTCCTGCCCTCTCCTCCTCTTCTCCTTCCTCCTGTCCTCTCATCCTCATCGCCTCCTCCTCCCCTCCCTCCTGCCCTCTCGTCCTCCTCTCCTCCCTCCTGTCCTGTCCTTCTCCCCTCCCTCCCTCCCTCCCTCCCTCCCTCCCTCCCTCCCTCCCTCCCTCCCTCCCTCCCTCCCTCCCTCCCTCCCTCCCTCCCTCCTCTCCTCTCCTCCTCTCCTCCCTCCTTCCTGTCCTCTCCTCCCCTCCTCCTGTCCTCTCCTCCTCTTCCTCCTCTCCTCCTCTCCTCCCTCCTGTCCTCTCCTCCTCATCTCCTCCTCCTCTCCTCCCTCCTATCCTCTTCTCCTCATCTCCTCCTCCTCCCTCCTGTCCTCTTCTTCTCATCTCCTCCTCCTCTCCTCCCTCCTGTCATCTCCTCCTCCTCTCCTCCCCTCTGTCCTCTTCTCCACTTCCTCTCCTCCTCTCCTCCCTCCTGTCCTCTCCTCCTCTCCTTCTCTCCTCCCTCCTGTCCTCTCCTCCTCATCTCCTCCTCCTCTCCTCCCTCCTGTCCTCTTCTCCTCATCTCCCCCTCCTCTCCTCCCTCCTGTCCTCTTCTCCTCATCTCCTCCCCCTCTCTCTCCTCCCTCCTGTCCTCTCCTCCTCCTCTCCTTTTCCTCTCTTCATCCCATCTTACTTTCATTAGTCCTTGTGAATAAATAAGGATGGAAACAAAGAATTTCATGCTGTTTTTTAGTTTTCCTCTAATTTATATTTCTTCTCATTATGTTCTAGGTTTTATGGGAAAAACCCCCAAAACTAAAACTGACAAATGGAATTATTTACTGCATGACTGTCTGTCTGCATCCCAAATGGCACCCTAATACCCACAAAGTGCACTAGTTTTTGTCCCATAGGGCTCTGCCATTTTGGAGTGAACAAGTGTTTTGGACAACCAGGCAATACTTTCAGTGTCAAGATAATTGTACTTTTCACTGCATTATGCAATATACCTTAGAGCCACACACACACACACACACGCACACGCACATGCACACGCGCACACACACACACACACACACACACACACACACACACACACACGGCAGAATTTAGAATCATTCTGAGTTTATTGCATAAAGACTACTATATCTGAGACAGTGAAGTGGGCTGTTATTGCTTTTCTTCATACATAAAGACTACTGTATCTGAGACAGTGAAGTGGGATGTTATTGCTTTTCTTCATACATAAAGACTACTGTATCTGAGACAGTAAAGTGGACTGTTATTGCGCTTCATCATACATGACTAATGGTAGCTTGGTAAGAATTCATTTCTGTCGTCATGTTGGTAATTATGCAAAAGCAACATTTAAAGTTCAACTTGTGTATGTAGAGTTGTTGTGTTGAAGAACCTTATAGAAGCACTGAGGTTAGGTGTGGGCGTTTCTATAGGTCATGACCTATAGTTACTCTGGTTATGAAACAGACACCAGTACAGTGCCTTGCAAAGTATTCACCCCTCATGGCGTTTTTCCTATTTTGCTGCATTACAACCTGTAATTAAAATAGATTTTTAATTTGGATTTAATGTAATGGACATGCATCAAATAGTCCAAATTGGTGGTGAAATGAAAAAAATAACTTGTTTAAAAATTTCAAAAAAGTAAATAATGGAAAAGTTGTGCGTGAATATGTATTGACACCCTTTGCTATGAAGCCCCTAAATAAGATCAAACCAAATACCTTCAGAAGTTACATAATTAGTTAAATAAAGTCCACCTGTGTATAATCTAAGTGTCACATGATCCGTCACATGATCTTAGGAAATATACACCTGTTCTGAAATGCCCCAGAGTCTGTAACACCACTAAGCAAGGGGCACCACCAAGCAAGCGGCACCATGAAGACCAAGGAGCTCTCCAAACAGGTCAGGGACAAAGTTGTGGAGAAGTACAGATCAGGGTTGGGTTATAAAGAGATATCAGAAACTTTGAACATCCCACTGGGCACCATTAAATTCATTATTAAAAATATGGAAAGAATATGGTACCACAACAAACCTGCCAAGAGAGGGCCGCACACCAAAACTCACGTGCCATGCAAGGAGGGCATTACAGTTTTTTCCAACTGCTTACACAAGATTTCAAAACTGTCTCCTTTTTTTCAAAACTCTACACACAATTCCCCAAACTACACACACAAATGCCTCACATCTCCTTCAAAATGTAACACTGCATTCAAAATGCCATAAACACATGTCAGAATGAAGCATTTGCATCAAATGGCAAACACTGCTTTCATAATAGTACATTTTTGGATATACCATGTAAACACTGTTGTTCTAAATCTAAAGCTCTTTGGTCTTTCATAGGCTTATATCTACATTTCAATACAATGTTCTACAGTGAAAGTAATCTGCTGAGAGGGGTAACAAGTACACTGTAAACACCAATGCAATGTTCTACAGTGAAAGTAATCTGCTGAGAGGGGTAACAAGTACACTGTAAACACCAATGCAATGTTCTACAGTGAAAGTAATCTGCTGAGAGGGGTAACAAGTACACTGTAAACACCAATACAATGTTCTACAGTGAAAGTAATCTGCTGAGAGGGGTAACAAGTACACTGTAAACACCAATGCAATGTTCTACAGTGAAAGTAATCTGCTGAGAGGGGTAACAAGTACACTGTAAACACCAATGCAATGTTCTACAGTGAAAGTAATCTGCTGAGAGGGGTAACAAGTACACTGTAAACACCAATACAATGTTCTACAGTGAAAGTAATCTGCTGAGAGGGGTAACAAGTACACTGTAAACACCAATACAATGTTCTACAGTGAAAGTAATCTGCTGAGAGGGGTAACAAGTACACTGTAAACACCAATGCAATGTTCTACAGTGAAAGTAATCTGCTGAGAGGGGTAACAAGTACACTGTAAACACCAATGCAATGTTCTACAGTGAAAGTAATCTGCTGAGAGGGGTAACAAGTACACTGTAAACACCAATGCAATGTTCTACAGTGAAAGTAATCTGCTGAGAGGGGTAACAAGTACACTGTAAACACCAATGCAATGTTCTACAGTGAAAGTAATCTGCTGAGAGGGGTAACAAGTACACTGTAAACACCAATGCAATGTTCTACAGTGAAAGTAATCTGCTGAGAGGGGTAACAAGTACACTGTAAACACCAATACAATGTTCTACAGTGAAAGTAATCTGCTGAGAGGGGTAACAAGTACACTGTAAACACCAATACAATGTTCTACAGTGAAAGTAATCTGCTGAGAGGGGTAACAAGTACACTGTAAACACCAATACAATGTTCTACAGTGAAAGTAATCTGCTGAGAGGGGTAACAAGTACACTGTAAACACCAATACAATGTTCTACAGTGAAAGTAATCCGCTGAGAGGGGTAACAAGTACACTGTAAACACCAATACAATGTTCTACAGTGAAAGTAATCTGCTGAGAGGGGTAACAAGTACACTGTAAACACCAATACAATGTTCTACAGTGAAAGTAATCTGCTGAGAGGGGTAACAAGTACACTGTAAACACCAATACAATGTTCTACAGTGAAAGTAATCTGCTGAGAGGGGTAACAAGTACACTGTAAACACCAATACAATGTTCTACAGTGAAAGTAATCTGCTGAGAGGGGTAACAAGTACACTGTAAACACCAATACAATGTTCTACAGTGAAAGTAATCTGCTGAGAGGGGTAACAAGTACACTGTAAACACCAATACAATGTTCTACAGTGAAAGTAATCTGCTGAGAGGGGTAACAAGTACACTGTAAACACCAATACAATGTTCTACAGTGAAAGTAATCTGCTGAGAGGGGTAACAGTGAAAGTAATCTGCTGAGAGGGGTAACAAGTACACTGTAAACACCAATACAATGTTCTACAGTGAAAGTAATCTGCTGAGAGGGGTAACAAGTACACTGTAAACACCAATACAATGTTCTACAGTGAAAGTAATCTGCTGAGAGGGGTAACAAGTACACTGTAAACACCAATACAATGTTCTACAGTGAAAGTAATCTGCTGAGAGGGGTAACAAGTACACTGTAAACACCAATACAATGTTCTACAGTGAAAGTAATCTGCTGAGAGGGGTAACAAGTACACTGTAAACACCAATACAATGTTCTACAGTGAAAGTAATCTGCTGAGAGGGGTAACAAGTACACTGTAAACACCAATACAATGTTCTACAGTGAAAGTAATCTGCTGAGAGGGGTAACAAGTACACTGTAAACACCAATACAATGTTCTACAGTGAAAGTAATCTGCTGAGAGGGGTAACAAGTACACTGTAAACACCAATACAATGTTCTACAGTGAAAGTAATCTGCTGAGAGGGGTAACAAGTACACTGTAAACACCAATACAATGTTCTACAGTGAAAGTAATCTGCTGAGAGGGGTAACAAGTACACTGTAAACACCAATACAATGTTCTACAGTGAAAGTAATCTGCTGAGAGGGGTAACAAGTACACTGTAAACACCAATACAATGTTCTACAGTGAAAGTAATCTGCTGAGAGGGGTAACAAGTACACTGTAAACACCAATACAATGTTCTACAGTGAAAGTAATCTGCTGAGAGGGGTAACAAGTACACTGTAAACACCAATACAATGTTCTACAGTGAAAGTAATCTGCTGAGAGGGGTAACAAGTACACTGTAAACACCAATACAATGTTCTACAGTGAAAGTAATCTGCTGAGAGGGGTAACAAGTACACTGTAAACACCAATACAATGTTCTACAGTGAAAGTAATCTGCTGAGAGGGGTAACAAGTACACTGTAAACACCAATACAATGTTCTACAGTGAAAGTAATCTGCTGAGAGGGGTAACAAGTACACTGTAAACACCAATACAATGTTCTACAGTGAAAGTAATCTGCTGAGAGGGGTAACAAGTACACTGTAAACACCAATACAATGTTCTACAGTGAAAGTAATCTGCTGAGAGGGGTAACAAGTACACTGTAAACACCAATACAATGTTCTACAGTGAAAGTAATCTGCTGAGAGGGGTAACAAGTACACTGTAAACACCAATACAATGTTCTACAGTGAAAGTAATCTGCTGAGAGGGGTAACAAGTACACTGTAAACACCAATACAATGTAGAAACAAATATTAAAACAATAATATTTATTAGGCCAAACATTACTGTTGTATACAGTAGCAAACAACAAAACCATAAACATATGTAAACCAAAAGTATATTCTTTAGAATACAGTAAAGAACACAATTGTGTGTGTGGTGTCCCGGAGGGGCAGTCCAGAAATTCGGGGGGGCAGTCACCAGTGCTAAGCTACGCTTCATCTCTTCTCCGGCCTGGGTCTGGCCACAATACTTCGTCCACATCACAAGATAGGTTTTCTCTTGCCAAACATCGAGGGAAGAATCTCCTAGCATGGCGTATCCAACCTTGGACAGAGGCAAACTCTATGTCCCCACATGGAGGGAAGTATCTCCTAGCATGGCGTATCCAACCTTGGACAGAGGCAACCTCTATGTCCCCACATGGAGGGAAGTATCTCCTAGCATGGCGTATCCAACCTTGGACAGAGGCAACCTCTATGTCCCCACATGGAGGGAAGTATCTCCTAGCATGGCGTATCCAACCTTGGACAGAGGCAACCTCTATGTCCCCACATGGAGGGAAGTATCTCCTAGCATGGCGTATCCAACCTTGGACAGAGGCAACCTCTATGTCCCCACATGGAGGGAAGTATCTCCTAGCATGGCGTATCCAACCTTGGACAGAGGCAACCTCTATGTCCCCACATGCGTCCTCCATTGCCTGGAGAAGCGGCATGCGGGCATAGGGTTGGCGATCATACACTTTCCAGCGCCAGGCTGAGAAGAATTCCTCTATGGGATTTAGAAAAGGTGAATTTGGGGGTAGGTACAAATCTACAAATTGTGGATGGGTGGCAAACCAGTTTTGGACCAGAACAGCCCGGTGAAAACTAACATTGTCCCATAAAACCACAAGTCTAGCAGGCTCCTGATCTGGATCAGGGACAAGCATTGTGTAAATTGCATCCAGAAAAGTGAGCATATGGCCGGTGTTGTACGGACCCAGTGTGGCATTGTGATGGAGGACCCCGTTTTGAGTGATGGCAGCACACATAGTTATATTACCCCCACGCTGTCCGGGGACATTGGTAATTGCCCTCTGTCCTATTACATTTCTTCCGCGGCGCCTGGTTTTGGTGAGGTTGAAGCCAACCTCATCCACATAAATAAATTCATGGCGAATTACATGGGCATCCAGCTCCAATACTCTCTGTAACAGACAAAAGGATATACAGATTAGTAAATATGGTATGTCTGAAGTACTGGAAGTAGTGTTGCATACATACCTCTGCAAAGTCATGTCGCATATTCTTGACTCTGTCAGAGTTTCTCTCAAATGGCACCTTGTAACGTTGTCTCATCGTCACTCGGGGCCGTTGGAGGATGCGTTGTATGGTCGACAGGCTTACAGCATTGATGTTGTTAAATATGGTGTCATTATTCAAGATATGCTCTCTTATCTCTCAAATCCTAATTGCATTGTTGGCCAAAACCATATTTATAATTGCAGTCTCTTGTACATCTGTAAACAAGCGTCCTCGTCCTCCATGATGTCTTTGCCTTTCCACTCTGTAAAGAATTCAAACACAGTATGTGTTCAGCATAGGAACTGTAAACAATGTACAAAAAAATGTAGTACAGCATGATAACCAACCTCATTCATTCAATGCCGTGCAGTAAATGGATGGCTTAGAGTTTCAAATGTTTATCCAATACTATGCAGTCATACGTATTTTACAGTACATTACTGTAATGCTAAAATAGTCTTTAGATAGTTGCATACCTGTTCTCATTTCTGAAGGTTCGAATTATGGACGCCACTGTAAATCGACTCAAGTTGGGCTGGACTCTCAGTCCAGCCTCTCTCATGGTCAAACCGTGGTTGATCACAGGATCAACAAGTGTTGCCCTAATCTCATCAGAGATGGCTCTCCTTCCTTCTCTTCTTTGCCCTCGTCCTCTCTTCTTCCTCTTCCTCCTACTCCTCTTGCTCTCTGTCCATTGTTGGCATCTTTTGTTCAAAACAGGTAATCTGACCTTTGACCTATTTATAGGCCTATACTACAGTAAAGCAGTGATTGGTTAATGATCAGTTAAGCTATTAGTGTTTGCACATTGAGGAGTGTGTGTGTGACCTGGTGAATAAGTGTAGCATTATGATTGGTTGTGTTTGGAAAAGAACAGCAAGTCACTTCCTGTTCGATTTTTGTGTTTTAGGTAGATAATTGTGTGTAGTGTTTTGAAAAAGGTGTTTTATGCAATTGACAACTGAGTCGAAGGCTGAGAAATAGCTTATGGTTTTGGATATTTGGTGTGTAGTTTTGCACTTTGAGTGAGAGGTTTCAAAAATCGTGTGACATGAAAAGATTTTGTGTGTAAGCAGTTGGAAAAAACTGTAATCAGAGAGGCAACAAAGAGATCAAAGAAAACCCTGAAGGAGCTGCAAATCTCCACAGCGGAGAGTGGATTATCTGTCCACAGGACCACTTTAAGCCATACACTCCACAGAGCTGGGCTTGGGTGGACAGAGTGGACAGAAAAAAAGCCATTGCTTAAAGAAAAAATAAGCAAATGCATTTGGTGTTTGCCAAAAAGCAGGTGGGAGACTCCCCAAACATATGGAAGAAGGTACTCTGGTCAGATGAAACTCAAATGTAGCTTTTCAGCCATCAAGGAAAATGCTATGTCTGGCGCAAACCCAACACCTCAATCACCCCGAGAACACCATCCCCACAGTGAAGCATGGTGGTGGCAGCATCATGCGGTGGGAATGTTTTTCATTGGCAGGGACTGGGAAACTGGTCATAATTGAAGGAATGATGGTGCTAAATATACGAAAATTCTTGAGGGAAACCTGTTTCAGTCTTCCAGAGGTTCGAGACTGGGACGGATGTTCACCTTCCAGCAGGACAATGACCCTAAGCATACTGCTAAAGCAACACTGGAGTGGTTTAAGGGAAAACATTTAAATGTCTTGGAATGGCCTAGTCAAAGCCCAGACCTCAATCCAATTGAGAATCTGTGGTATGACTTAAAGATTGCCGTACACCAGTGGAACCTATCCAATTGAAGGAGCTGGAGCGGTTTTGCCTTGAAGAATGGGCAGAAATCCCAGTGACTAGATGTGCCAAGCTATATTTTTCACCTAAGAGACTTGCAGCTGTAATTGCTGCAAAAGGCTGTGTCTCAGCCTTCTAATACAGTACATATGTGAATGGTGTTTCTGTCTCAGCCTTCTAATACAGTACATGTGTGAATGGTGTTTCTGTCTCAGCCTTCTAATACAGTACGTGTGAATGGTGTTTCTGTCTCAGCCTTCTAATACAGTACATGTGTGAATGGTGTTTCTGTCTCAGTCTTCTAATACATCTTACTTCACCTACTTCTTTTTTGAACTCGGCCACTGTTGGAGTGTGTGTTCAACTGCTCTTACAGCAGTATGTGGGTATGTGTGTGTGAGAGAGCGTGGAGCGGGAGATAGACAGCAAGAAGGAGTAGTCGAGAGAGAGCGAGAGAGAGAGAGAGAGAGAGAGAGAGAGAGAGAGAGAGAGAGAGAGTTTGAGTTTTAAATACTCTTTATTGGGTCTGGGGGCCCACCACACAATAAATACTCATACAAAACCACAGTTACACATCAATTAAAAACACAACTCCAATTCCTCCTCCACAGTAACAAAACACAACAGCCTCTGAATACCCCATATACTCAAAAACAGATCAATATTATTGACAAGTTTATAATAGACAAACTGAACCCTTAGTCTCGCTGCCAACATTCCCTCCAGCATTCCCACCACATCCACAGACCCCTGTCCCCGAATGCTGTTCTTTCGGGTCTTCCATATCGCTAATTTTGCTGCCCCTAACACAAAATTAAGCAACACAACTACACCCTTTTGACTGAACCTGTACTTTGGCCCAAATATATACAGTTGGGAAGAGAAAACCTCTCCCAACGTTGAGAACCAATCAGTGATCAGATCAATCATCCCAACCAACCTGGGACACAGTAAAAACAGATGTGCCAGAGATTCATCTTCAGCACAGAATGGACACCCCTCCCCAACAGTAGGGTCCAGGTGTACCAGATGCATGTTGGTGGCTATAGCTCCATGTATTATCCTCCATTGGAGGTCAGCTGTCCTCTTATCAATAGGCAGTTTATATAATGATCGCCAACAGCCTTTTGGAGAAGCACCTGGACCAAGCACATCCGCCCACCTCGTCGATTTTACCCCTTCCAGGGAAGAGGCATTGGACACCTTCACACATGTTCTGTACATAACTCCCAAAGTCTTCATTCCATCTCTGCCCCACTGAAGCCTCCCTGGTAACCGTGGAGCAGACCCCATCTGAAGCTGACCTGCCCACAGCGCTTCACTCTTTCCCCAATTGACTCTAGCTGAGGAGGCCCCCTCATACACCTTTAAAGTGTTTGAGAGAACCTTAACATCCTCACCCCCTGTGATAAAAACGATCAGGTCATCTGCATACGCAGACAGTGCTATCGTGGGACCCTTCATTACACCTGGCACAGAGAAACCAGTAAGCTTCGCTCTTAAAAAACAAAGCATTGGTTCAATCGCCAGACTATATAACTGCCCTGAAATTGGGCATCCCTGCCTGATGCCCCTTTCGACAGGGATGGGGAAACTCAAACCACCACCAACCTTCACCATACACGAGGCTCCAGCATACAGTAAATTCACCCAAGACAGAAAAACATCCCCAAACCCAAAGGCTTTCATTGTTTTAAACAAGTACTGGTGGTCCACACGATCAAAAGCCTTCTCCTGATCCAACGAAAGTAAACCCACATTTACATCAGACAGTTTACAAATATCTAAAACATCTCTTATCAGAAACAAGTTGTCAACAATAGAGCGATCAGGTACACAGTAGGACTGGTCCTTGTGGATCAACAATCCCAGATACTCTTTCAACCTGTTTGAGAGACATTTAGAAACAATTTTGTATTCTGCGCACAGCAAGGCAACAGGTCTCCAATTTTTTATGAGAGCCAAGTCCCCCTTTTTTGGCAACAGTGAAAGCACCGCACGTTGACAGGATACAGGAAGAGAACCCTCATGAAAAGATTCACACAGCACTTCATAAAAATCCTCCCCAATAGACCCCCAAAAGTGCTTATAAAACTCAGATGGTAAACCATCGATGCCAGGGGCTCGGCCTGTTGAGAGCTGCATAACTGCTGTAGACAGCTCTTGCAGTGTAATATCAGCGTCCAATGCGACTCTCTGCTCAGGTCCCAATTGAGGAAGACCGTGTAACAACTGTTCAGTACATAAATAGTCACAATCCTCCGCCTTATAAAGGGATGAGTAAAAATCCACGGCATGTTGACGCATTTCAATATCATTCGTGGTCACCTTCCCATCAGGGAGACGAAGGCAGACCATCTGTTTGCGTTGAAATTTCGACTGTCCTAGGTTGGAAAAAAAAGCGCTAGGAGCATCCATATCCTTGAGGGAAGCGAAACGAGACCTAATCAAGGCACCCTTCACTCTTTCATGCAGAAACGACCTCAGTTCATGTCTCTTGTCCTGTAAGTTCATGACTAGTCCAGGGTCGTTCTGAGTGAGCAGCTTCAATTCAGTAGATTTGATGTCCTGTTCAAGGGCCTTGATAGTCTCTTTAACCTCAATTTGAGACAGAGCAGTATACTGTTGACAAAAAACTCGTATTTGGGCCTTCCCAACCTCCCACCATTGTCTCAAGGACTCAAAATTCCCTTTTATACCCCTCCATTTTTCCCAAAACAACAAAAACCTGTCACAAAACATGACATCATGTATCAATTTAACATTAAAATACCAGTAAGGCGATGACCGTCGTGGACAGGACAAGTGAATATCAACAGTAACAATATGATGATCAGAGAAACCCACAGGAGTAATGGCACACTTTCCAACCCTACTACAGTAGTGATCATATACATACAACCTGTCTAACCTTGCTGCACTGACACAACCTTCATTAATTTTTAGCCATGTGTACTGCCTAACTTTTGCATTCCTTACTCTCCACACATCAGAAAGCTCAAACTCAGTTAATAGGCCAGACAGGCAAGTGGCTGACCGCAGGTGAGGTTCTTCAGCGGTGCGATCAACAGTAAAATCCACTGTACAGTTCCAGTCACCCCCTAAAACCATACACCCCTCTTGGTCACACTGTCTTAAGGTTTCCTTTATTTGATCAAATATAGCAATACGCTCTGTACCCTCATTCGGAGCATAAACATTAAAAAAAAAAAACAGAAACCCCATAACATCCACCTTGACCAATAAAACCCAACCCTTGACAATCTCTGTTGTAGATACCACAGTCACCCCTAAGCCTGAGGAAAACAAGATTGCCACCCCAGCACTGAAATTAGTACCATGACTGAGTACATGCTGCCACTCCCACCACATACCCCAGTCAACCTCATTTTCCTCATCACTATGTATCTCCTGTAGGAAAACTACATTAAGCCTTTTCTGTTTTATTACTTCTAATACCCAAGCCCTCTTATTCCTGTCCCTTCCCCCATTAATATTGAGAGAACCTACCCTTAGTACCTCCATATAGAAAAGAGAAAAGAAAAGCAGAAGAAACCACAGAGAAACCAACGAGAAAAAAGACACCCTATGAAGCATGATCATCATCATTATTTTTCTTTCTTCTCTTAACCTGAACACGTTTCCCACCACCTTTTGCTGCTGCAACAGCAGTAATACATTTCCTCAAGCGAAACCGCTTCTTCTCACTCAATTGGTCTAACCCCACCGTCTTCTGTAACATCACAGCTGACCTCACAAACTTATCAACATCAAAATAATCTGCCAATTTGACAGATTTCCCAAAAGTCTGATCCAGAAACTAATTTACCTCCTCTAGATCATAAACTGAGTCCTCACCAGCAGCTGTCATATCTAAAGAGATATCCATATCATTCTCCTGATCCTCAGCTGAGACCACAGACAACTGACTCCCCTCTACCACATCCCTTTCAACACTCCCCACTTGCACCTCATCACTCGTACCAGGCATCTCCTCCACTACCTGGGAGACTAGCCCCACCTGAACATCACTACTCATAGTAGGCATCTTCTCCACTAACTGGGAGCCTAGCTCCACATGAACCCCAACACTCGTAGTGGGCATCTCCTCTACTACCTTGGAGCTTAGCTCCACATGAAAACCCTCATGTACCTCATTACTCGTAGTGGGCATCTCCTCCACTACCTGGGAGCCTAGCTCTACATGAACCCCAGCACTCGTAGTGGGCATCTCCTCCACTACCTGGGAGCCTAGCTCCACATGAATCCCCTCCTGTACCCCGTTACTCACAATGGGCATATCCTCCACTACCTGGGAGCCTAGCTCCACATGAACCCCCTCCTGTACCCCAGCACTCATACTGGGCACCTGCTCACCAGTCTGAGGAACTGGCTTTTCAGACACATCCTTACCTTCTACAACAATACTTTTCTGTAGCATAACATTTCCCTCTAATACAAGTTGCAACCCCGTGCCCTCAACAGGGATAACTTGTTCCTCAGCACCAGGTGCTTGTGGCTGCTCTGCCGCTGTCGGCCCACCTCTCCCTACATCAGTGGGCCCAGGCGTTACGATGACCACCTGCGTCCCTCCCTCGGCCTTCTCCCTTTTCGGGCAAGCATGTCGCTTATGACCAACATCCCCACACTCAAAACACCGTTGACTACCCGTACTAGCATAAGCCATATACAATCTATTGTCATACTTGACTTTAAACGATAACTCTAAAGTCTGCTCCGGTGAGTCCAAAAACATAAACACCTGTCGCCGAAATGACATTACCTGTTTCAACGCCGGGTGTATGCAACCCAACGGAACAACCTTAATTGAACTGGCGAACTTCCCTAAGCGCAATAACTCGCGCTCCAACAGCTCATTTGGAATAAACGGTGGTACATTTGAAATCGTTACCCTTGTTGACGGAGAAAAAAGCGGCGTAACTTGAATAAACATTCCTTTAAGAATTACACCATGCTCAACCATCCGATCAACCAGACATTCTTCTTTAAGAAATACCACCACAGCTTTATTTATCCGGGATGCATAAGCAATATTCTCATAGCCTACCTTCTCTCCTACTGCGACCAGAAACTCCTCCACCGTGACAGTAGCTTCAGTAACACACCTAAAGCCGTGCCGAAGTGACTGGGACGGCATCCCCATTCGGGCTGCCATCCCCGCCAAAATCAGGGTAATTTCGGTAACAAAAAACAAAAAACTTAATTCTACCACAACAAAAAAAGTAAAAATAATAACCTTAATCATGCACAGAAGAAAACCAAGAAAATGCCACCAAGAAATAGCAAACTGAAAGAAAGTTGTGAATATCTAACTCTCCACAA
>NC_092160.1:30834718-30907218 GCF_045791955.1 Oncorhynchus clarkii lewisi | reverse complement strand
GATAAACCATGTCATTCCTAACACTGTAGTAATGATAACCCATGTCATTCCTAACACTGTAGTAATGATAAACCATGTCATTCCTAACACTGTAGTAATGATAACCCATGTCATTCCTAACACTGTAGTAATGATAAACCATGTCATTCCTAACACTGTAGTAATGATAACCCATGTCATTCCTAACACTGTAGTAATGATAAACCATGTCATTCCTAACACTGTAGTAATGATAAACCATGTCATTCCTAACACTGTAGTAATGATAAACCATGTCATTCCTAACACTGTAGTAATGATAACCCATGTCATTCCTAACACTGTAGTAATGATAAACCATGTCATTCCTAACACTGTAGTAATGATAAACCATGTCATTCCTAACACTGTAGTAATGATAACCCATGTCATTCCTAACACTGTAGTAATGATAACCCATGTAATTCCTAACACTGTAGTAATGATAAACCATGTCATTCCTAACACTGTAGTAATGATAAACCATGTCATTCCTAACACTGTAGTAATGATAAACCATGTCATTCCTAACACTGTAGTAATGATAAACCATGTCATTCCTAACACTGTAGTAATGATAAACCATGTCATTCCTAACACTGTAGTAATGATAACCCATGTCATTCCTAACACTGTAGTAATGATAAACCATGTCATTCCTAACACTGTAGTAATGATAAACCATGTCATTCCTAACACTGTAGTAATGATAACCCATGTAATTCCTAACACTGTAGTAATGATAACCCATGTCATTCCTAACACTGTAGTAATGATAAACCATGTAATTCCTAACACTGTAGTATGCAGCCTCTGGGGTGAGAGAAGCCATGTACAGGGACTCAATAGGTTTTAAGCTAGATGTGAACTAGCTACAGTGAACTAGGTTTAAACAGCTAGATGTGAACTAGCTACAGTGAACTCAATTTAAGCAGCCAGATGTGAACTAGCTACAGTGAAGTAGGTTTAAACAGCCAGATGTGAACTAGCTACAGTGAACTAGGTTTCAACAGAGAGGAGCATGATATGCACAGCTAGGTGTTCGTCCTATAGCCCTTATAGGTTCCTATACAGTATGTTATTATAGGACAAGTGAATATTGCATACATGTGAATCTTCTTCTTAGATCATAATTCAAACAGCCTGCTTCTGTCAGTGGACTGGACCAGGGTCTCCTGAGGATAGGAGACGGATAGTCTGCTGGGTAGTCTCAAACCAGACCCTAAGCCAGAGCATTTGAAAATTGTGGGAGATTGTCTACAGAGACTAGCTGTTAACAAACATGTGCAGACTCGGCTCTAATTTATGTCCTCCTTGATACATCTGGATGTATGGCAAATGGCCCAGCAGAGGACAATGCCCAAGGACTAGTTAGACCTTCTCCTGTTAAGGGCCCAACATGTATCTCTCTCTCACACAGTATCCAGATAACTGATTACTGGAATGTGTGATGAAATAATACTATTGCATTCATGTCTGATATCTAGCTAAAACTTGTCCTCTGAGGATAACTTTGATGCTATCTACGTGGATGTAAGATCTCTGTGGTAACTTGCATCTGTACAGGGTGAACAGGTTCCATTCTAATTCCCTAGACTTCTGGGCCTCAGGCCTGGTAAAGCATCTCTTTGTTCATGCTTGGTTTTGTAAGTTAACCTTAGGATCAATGTGACTAGGTTAATGCTTTGTTAATGTCAGTGTGGCCTTGTAACTTAATCGTTATGCCTTGTATGCGAATCCATTCATTTTACAACTTTAATTAAATACTTGTATTCAGAATTCCATTCTCAGACACTTCCTGATTGCCTGTTACTGTAACTCAACTGTAGTCATTTGCATAATTTGATAATCTTATGGAGTCAGATGAACATTTTAATTGTCTGATTCCTTAGTCTTAATAAGGCTCACGTGATGTATAGAATATATACATTACCAGTCAAAAGTTTGGACACACCTACTCATTCAAGGCTTATCTTTATTTTCTAAACTATTTTCTACATTGTAGAATAATAGTGAAGACATCAAAACTATGATATAACACATATGGAATCATGTAGTAACCAAAAAAAGTGTTAAACCAATCAAAAAATATATATTTTTATATTTCCTCCAGCATCTTCACAAGGTCCTTTGCTATTGTTCTGGGATTGATTTGCACTTTTCCCACCTAAGTACGTTCATCTCTAGGAGACAGAATGCGTCTCCTTCCTGAGCGGTATGACAGCTGCGTGGTCCCATGGTGTTTATACTTGCGTACTATTGTTTGTACAGATGAACGTGGTACTTTCAGGCATTTGGAAATTGCTCCCAAGAATGAACTTCAGTACCGGTGCATCAAAGCAGGGACTGAGAGACTGAAAAACAGCTTCTATCTCAAGGCCATCAGACTGTTAAACAGCCATCACTAACATTGAGTGGCTGCTGCCAACATACTGACTCAACTCCAGCCACTTTAATATTGGAAAAATTGATGAAAAATGTATCACTAGCCACTTTAAACAATGCCACTTAATATAATGTTTACATACCCTACATTACTCATCTCATATGTATGTACTGTACTCTATACCATCTACTGCATCTTGCCATCTTGATGTAATACATGTATCACTAGCCACTTTAAACAATGCCACTTAATATAATGTTTACATACCCTACATTACTCATCTCATATGTATATACTGTACCCGAAACCATCTACTGCATCTTGCCTATGCCGTTCTGTACCATCACTCATTCATATATTTTTATGTACATATTCTTCATTCCTTTACACTTGTGTGTATAAGGTAGTTGTTGTGAAATTGTTAGGTTATTATTCGTTGGTTATTACTGCTTTGTCGGAACTAGAAGCACAAGCATTTCGCTACACTCGCATTAACATCTGCTAACCATGTGTATGTGACAAATAAAATTAGCTTTGATTTGATTTGAGACTTGTGTAGGTTTACAATTTCTGAGGTCTTGGCTGATTTCTTTTGATTTTCCCATGATGTCAAGCAAAGAGGCACTGAGTTTGAAGGTAGGCCTTGAAATACATCTACAGGTATACCTCCAATTGACTCAAATTATGTCAATTAGCCTATCAGAAGCTTCTAAAGCCATGACATCATTTTCTGGAATTTTCCAAGCTGTTTAAGGGCACAGTCAACTTAGTGTATGTACACTTCTGACCCACTGGAATTGTGAAATAATAAATAATAAATAATCTGTCTCTAAACGATTGTTGGAAAAATGACTTGTGTCATGCACAAAGTAGTCCTCACCGACTTGCCAAACTATAGTTTGTTAACAAGAAATGTGTGGAGTGATTGAAAAACGAGTTTTAATGAGTCCAACCTAAGTGTATGTAAACTTCCGACTTCAAATGTATTTACTCCTCTTAATTTCGCCTACTGTTCTGACTTGAAGGTGCACATGTAGCCTGTAGAGCTTTCATTGTCTGCTCATATGCCCCCTTTATTTATGCTACGGTTCTGACTTGGTGTACAGGGAGAACACTATAAGAATGGCTCATGTTCTGAATTCTGTCGCTGTACATTTTAAAAGTGCTAAACAAATAGTTATATTGACTACGTCCGTCCTAGCTTGCTCATTAATGTCTTAATGAAAATTGTGTATTGCCTCTTATCTGGTTGTCATCCCCTTATGCAATAGTTTGTACATTTCAATTGTCAGTAGAAACCACATTTCCTTAAGCAAGTCAGCCATATCAGATGTTTTTTCTAAAGTTAGTAAATAAGGCTGAATGAACTGTTTTGCTGCCAGACAAGGCTTCGCTGATTGCCAGGTGAAGCAGTGGTAAGATGTTGAGACTGCTATTGGGACAGCTTCATGTAGGCCGTTTGTGGGCACTGTTTGTTACCGTTATAGTGCAATTCATGTATTGTTTAGTGTTGCGTTATGTTGTGTAATGGCTTTGCTGGCATGCATCCCACTTATTTTTAGTTTGTTGCCCCACCAAAATTGACATGCCAAAATCGCCACTGGTTATTTCATAGTTTTGATGTCTTCACTATTATTCAACAATGTAGAAAATAGTAAAAATAAGAAACACCCTGGAATGAGTAGGTGTGTCCAACCTTTAGACTGGTACTGTATGTCAAATATTACCCCACTACACACACACACACACACACACACACACACACACACACACACACACACACACACACATAGTGAGGATACAACTAATGTCGGCTCAACAATCACCACATCGGGGGGTTGCTGGGATGCGGTCTAATTACAGGGATACCTACAGCACACCTGCTCAAGAATACACACGCACACACACACATATATTGACTTTGGAATAGCCCTCCTTACTGTAGCTCATCCCTGTTATTGGTCTCCCCCCCTCCCCCCCCTCCCCCCTTCCTCCTCCCAATCCTCCTCCTCCCCTTACTCCTCCTCCTCCCCCCTCATCCCCTTCCTCCTTTTCTCCTTCTACTCCCCTTCCTCCTCCTAAGCCTTCTTCCCCCTCATCCTCCTCTTCCTCCTCCTCCTCCCCTTCCTCTTCCTCATCCCCCTCCTCCTCCCACTCATCCAATTCCTCCTCCCCACCCTCCTCCTCCTCTCCATCCTCCTCCTACTCCTCCTCTTCCCCCTTCTCCTTTTCCTCTTCCTCCTCCTCCTCCTCTTCCTCTCCTTTCTTCTCCTCCTCCTCCTCATCCTCATCCCCTCATCCCCCATCACCAGCCAGCCACAATATAAAACGTCTGCAGTCACATTTAACAGACCAGTAAAGTGTAACTTAATAAAGCTTGTGGAAGATAGAAACATATCGGCTGGCTGTGGAACAACACAATCAAATCACAATGATAGAGCTTCCATTAAAGACCATCATCAATGGAGCAACCCAACGCCTTCTGCAATCTAACTAATTCAAACAAACAGAGAGAAGTGAAAACAGTGGTGATGACGGTCGAGCTGAAGCCTGACACACCCACACACACACATTGCCTTCGGGCAAGTCCTCCTTACTGTAGCTCATTCTTGTTATTGGTCTCCTCTCCCCCTTCCCTCCTCCTTCTCTCCTTCTCCTCCTTCTCTCCTCCTCCTCTTCTTCTTCCTCTTCCTCCTCTCTCTCCTCCCCCTCCTCCTCTCCCCCCCTCATCCTCCTTCTCCTCTCCTCTCCTCCTCCTCCTCACCTTCCTCCTCCAACTCCTCCTCCCCTTCCTACTCCTTCCCTTCCTCTTCCTCCCCCTCCTCCTCTTCCTCCTCCTCCCCTTCCTCTTCCTCCCCTCATCCCCTTCCTCCTCCTCCTCCCCTTCCTCCTCTTTCTCCTCCCCCTCTTCCTCCTCCTCCTCCCCCTCCTCCTTCTCCTCCTTCTCCTCCCGCTCCTCCTCCTCCTCCTCCTCCTCCTCCTCCTCCTCCTGAGATGCAGCAGGATATTTATGTATTTTGTCATCCAAACAGCTAACGCTGCTATCTCCCTGCTCTCTCTCTCACTCCCTGCATTCCCCCTGCTCTTTCTCCCTGCTCAGTATACCATGTACCTCAACCCAGCTGTATGAATGAAAACATGGCCAGTGTGTGTGTGTGTGTGTGTGTGTGTGTGTGTGTGTGTGTGTGTGTGTGTGTGTGTGTGTGTGTGTGTGTGTGTGTGTGTGTGTGTGTGTGTGCGTCAGATCCGCACCCTGAGCTGACCATCCATCTCCCCTAGCCATCACCAGCCAGCCACAACATTAAACGTCTGCAGTCACATTTAACAGACCAGTAAAGTGTAACTTAATAAAGCTTGTGGAAGATAGAAACATATCGACTGGCTGTGGAACATCACAATCAAATCACAATGATAGAGCTTCCATCATCAACGGAGCAACCCAACGCCTTCTGCAATCTAACCGTTTCCATGGAGAACAACTTAACTTATTCAAACAAACAGAGAGATATGAAAACAGTGCGTTTCTCGCCACATCTCATGTAATTAATTGTGGGGCATTTTTGCTGAGAAGAGGTCATTGGTCCATGCAGGCAGCTCTCTGGCCGAGAGGCAGGGTTAGGTGAGTGTGATGTGTGTGTGTGTGTGTGTGTGTGTGTGTGTGTGTGTGTGTGTGTGTGTGTGTGCGCGCGCGCGCGCGTGTGGTGTGTGTGAGTTTGACGGTTCTAGGAAAAGTGGTATTTTATCATCATACCACCAATTATAAGGTTTTAAATTTAGGACAGGTCCACTTATCCAAAGTAAAGCTGTTTGAGTTGGCACGGCCGTGGCGTTTTTATAAGGCTTTTGGGTGACCCGGGGAGGAATTTTCTTTCTGTGGCTACATCCAAAGTAAAGCTTTTCATTTCCAATGATACAGAACTAACGCAGCAGAGACTGAGAGACTGAACAGAGCAGTGCTGAAGCAATCAGCCTGAAGAGTCAACGCAAGAGAAAAGCATTCTTGAAATCATAGTTGACTCCAGTGAGATTTCGGGCCGTATGTACATATATCGAGGATAACTAGTTCTGCCTTTTAGATCATAATTCATATGATTATATGGACAGAGAGCACCTGATTTTAGATCATCACTCTGAGACACTTCATGCATATGGCGCCTAGTTCTGATGTGGTTAAAATAACTCCATGCTTTTGTGACTGACGGTTTGAACATAGATTGTCTATGTGTCACAAGGCTGTTTTAGCCCACTGAGCTAAAGCCTAGCTGTTGCACACTACTATGGAGTCTGACTCTATCTACTGGGTCAGGATGGAACACCTACACACCGTCTAGACTAGAATGGAACACCTACACATTCTAGACTAGAATGGAACACCTACACACCATTTAGACTCTAGAATGGAACACATACACACTGTCAAGACTAGAATGGAACACCTACACACTGTCTAGACTCTAGACTAGAACACCTACACACCATCTAGACTCTAGAATGGAACACCTACACACCATCTAGACTCTAGAATGGAACACCTACACACCATCTAGACTCTAAAATGCACCCAGTTTTCTACATTCTACACTGTGGGTTTTCGTCTGGCTGCCCCCACATTAAATCTCTGTCAGCATATGAACAGTGTGTTGGGAAAGTTTTTTTCTTTATAATGAGCCACATTTTCTACCTGGGAGCAGAGAACCAGGGAGGTTCCTGGGTGGCTGTCCCAACTCAGAGCAGACTTTCCTGGGAGACGGTATGGGGGGGTTACAGCTTGGTCCTTCAGTAGAGAGAATGGAGGGTTTAATTAACTCCAGCTGTGGTTCATCTCACTCCCAGCTGGGATCTGCTGTCCCAGTGTCCTCTCATTCTCTACACACACACACAGACAGACAGACAGACAGACAGACAGACAGACAGGCAGACAGACAGACAGACAGACAGACAGGCAGGCAGACAGACAGACAGACAGGCAGACAGACAGGCAGACAGGCAGACAGGCAGGCAGGCAGGCAGACAGACAGACAGACAGACATACAGTGCCTTGTGAAAGTATTCGGCCCCCTTGAACTTTGCGACCTTTTGCCACATTTCAGGCTTCAAACATAAAGATATAAAACTGTATTTTTTTGTGAAGAATCAACAACAAGTGGGACACAATCATGAAGTGGAACGACATTTATTGGATATTTCAAACTTTTTTAACAAATCAAAAACTGAAAAATTGGGCGTGCAAAATTATTCAGCCCCCTTAAGTTAATACTTTGTAGCGCCACCTTTTGCTGTGATTACAGCTGTAAGTCGCTTGGGGTATGTCTCTATCAGTTTTGCACATCGAGAGACTGAAATTTTTCCCATTCCTCCTTGCAAAACAGCTCGAGCTCAGTGAGGTTGGATGGAGAGCATTTGTGAACAGCAGTTTTCAGTTCTTTCCACAGATTCTCGATTGGATTCAGGTCTGGACTTTGACTTGGCCATTCTAACACCTGGATATGTTTATTTTTGAACCATTCCATTGTAGATTTTGCTTTATGTTTTGGATCATTGTCTTGTTGGAAGACAAATCTCCGTCCCAGTCTCAGGTCTTTTGCAGACTCCATCAGGGTTTCTTCCAGAATGGTCCTGTATTTGGCTCCATCCATCTTCCCATCAATTTTAACCATCTTCCCTGTCCCTGCTGAAGAAAAGCAGGCCCAAACCATGATGCTGCCACCACCATGTTTGACAGTGGGGATGGTGTGTTCAGCTGTGTTGCTTTTACGCCAAACATAACGTTTTGCATTGTTGCCAAAAAGTTCAATTTTGGTTTCATCTGACCAGAGCACCTTCTTCCACATGTTTGGTGTGTCTCCCAGGTGGCTTGTGGCAAACTTTAAACGACACTTTTTATGGATATCTTTAAGAAATGGCTTTCTTCTTGCCACTCTTCCATAAAGGCCAGATTTGTGCAATATACGACTGATTGTTGTCCTATGGACAGAGTCTCCCACCTCAGCTGTAGATCTCTGCAGTTTATCCAGAGTGATCATGGGCCTCTTGGCTGCACCTCTGATCAGTCTTCTCCTTGTATGAGCTGAAAGGTTAGAGGGACGGCCAGGTCTTGGTAGATTTGCAGTGGTCTGATACTCCTTCCATTTCAATATTATCGCTTGCACAGTGCTCCTTGGGATGTTTAAAGCTTGGGAAATATTTTTGTATCCAAATCCGGCTTTAAACTTCTTCACAACAGTATCTCGGACCTGCCTGGTGTGGTCCTTGTTCTTCATGATGCTCTCTGCGCTTTTAACGGACCTCTGAGACTATCACAGTGCAGGTGCATTTATACGGAGACTTGATTACACACAGGTGGATTGTATTTATCATCATTAGTCATTTAGGTCAACATTGGATCATTCAGAGATCCTCACTGAACTTCTGGAGAGAGTTTGCTGCACTGAAAGTAAAGGGGCTGAATAATTTTGCACGCCCAATTTTTCAGTTTTTGATTTGTTAAAAAAGTTTAAAATATCCAATAAATGTTGTTCCACTTCATGATTGTGTCCCACTTGTTGTTGATTCTTCACAAAAAATACAGTTTTATATCTTTATGTTTGAAGCCTGAAATGTGGCAAAAGGTCGCAAAGTTCAAGGGGGCCGAATACTTTCGCAAGGCACTGTAATACACACACACACTATCCACAAGAACACACACACTAAAGGACAGATGCGCAGAGGCACGTACTTAAACACACTGAAACACTCATGAATACAGAACAGCTAAGCTGTGGCTGCTTAAATATAGTGTGCCAAACCTGTTAAATAGTGAACCAAACCTGTTATATAGTGAACCAAACCTGTTAAATAGTGAACCAAACCTGCTAAATAGTGAACCAAACCTGTTATATAGTGAACCAAACCTGCTAAATAGTGAACCAAACCTGTTAAATAGTGAACCAAACTTGTTAAATAGTGAACCAAACCTGTTAAATAGTGAACCAAACCTGTTAAATAGTGAACCAAACCTGTTAAATAGTGAACCAAAACTGTTAAATAGTGAACCAAACCTGTTAAATAGTGAACCAAATCTGTTAGATAGTGAATCAAACCTGTTAAATAGTGAACCAAACCTGTTAAATAGTGTACCAAACCTGTTAGATAGTGAACCAAACCTGTTAAATAGTGTACCAAACCTGTTAAATAGTGAACCAAACCTGTTAAATCGTGAACCAAACCTGTTAAATAGTGAACCAAACCTGTTAAATAGTGTACCAAACCTGTTAAATAGTGAACCAAACCTGTTAAATAGTGAACCAAACCTGTTAAATAGTGAACCAAACCTGTTAAATAGTGTACCAAACCTGTTAAATAGTGAACCAAACCTGTTAAATAGTGAACCAAACCTGTTAAATAGTGTATCAAACCTGTTAAATAGTGAACCAAACCTGTTAAATAGTGAACCAAACCTGTTAAATAGTGAACCAAACCTGTTAAATAGTGAACCAAACCTGTTAAATATTGAACCAAACCTGCTAAATAGTGAACCAAACCTGTTAAACAGTGTACCAAACCTGTTAAATAGTGAACCAAACCTGTTAAATAGTGAACCAAACCTGTTAAATAGTGAACCAAACCTGTTAAATAGTGAACCAAACCTGTTAAATAGTGTACCAAACCTGTTATATTGTGTACCAAACCTGTTAAATAGTGAGCCAAACCTGTTATATAGTGAACCAAACCTGTTAAATAGTGAACCAAACCTGTTAAATAGTGAACCAAACCTGTTATATAGTGAACCAAACCTGTTATATAGTGAACCAAACCTGTTAAATAGTGAACCAAACCTGTTAAATAGTGAACCAAACCTGTTATATAGTGAACCAAACCTGTTATATAGTGGTCCAAATCTGTGAAAGAGACTGTGAAAGAGACTACATGACATCACTATGGCTGGTTGGATAGCTTGAAACCCATTCTAACTTTTCAGTTCAGCTGTCCAACTGACCTCCGTCCAGTAAGTTCTGATACCAGATAGATAGCCTGTAATGGTGATCTGACACCAGATAGATAGCCTGTAATGGTGATCTGACACCAGATAGCCTGTAATGGTGATCTGACACCAGATAGATAGCCTGTAACGGTGATCTGACACCAGATAGATAGCCTGTAATGGTGATCTGACACCAGATAGCCTGTAATGGTGATCTGACACCAGATAGATAGCCTGTAACGGTGATCTGACACCAGATAGATAGCCTGTAATGGTGATCTGACACCAGATAGATAGCCTGCAATGGTGATCTGACACCAGATAGATAGCCTGTAACGGTGATCTGACACCAAATAGATAGCCTGTAATGGTGATCTGACACCAGATAGATAGCCTGTAATGGTGATCTGAAACCAGATAGATAGCCTGTAATGGTGATCTGACACCAGATAGATAGCCTGTAATGGTGATCTGACACCAGATAGATAGCCTGTAATGGTGATCTGACACCAGATAGATAGCCTGTAATGGTGATCTGGCACCAGATAGATAGCCTGTAATGGTGATCTGACACCAGATAGATAGCCTGTAATGGTGATCTGACACCAGATAGATAGCCTGTAATGGTGATCTGACACCAGATAGATAGCCTGTAATGGTGATCTGACACCAGATAGATAGCCTGTAACGGTGACCTGACACCAGATAGATAGCCTGTAATGGTGATCTGACACCAGATAGATAGCCTGTAATGGTGATCTGTCTAAAACCCGCACAGTTATGATGGGAGACATGCTGTGTGGATCTGTCCTCATTCCAAATGACACCCTATTCCCCACATATTGCACTACTCTTGACCAGAGCCCAATGATCCCTGGTCAAAGGTAGTGTACTAAACAGGGAATAGAGTGCGATTTGGTATTTGTGTGTCTGTCTTTGTTCCCCTCCCAGCCATCCTGTAGTGTTTTGAGCCAGAACAGCTGTGAGCACCACCATGTAATAAAAGTCTAATGCGAGCAGCTGCCGGGGGTTTACAGCATAATGAGATGGTGTGGTAGATTACCACACTCCACTACTCCCAGAGAGGGATGCTGGCACCCTGACAACACTGTACCCCCCTACGGTACAATTACACTTTATACAAGAGCTAATGGAATCTCTACACAACGCCCAGTAAACAAGAGCTAATAGAATCTCTACACAACGCCCAGTAAACAAGATCTAATAGAATCTCTACACAACGCCCAGTAAACAAGATCTAATAGAATCTCTACACAACGCCCATTTAAACAAGATCTAATAGAATCTCTACACAACGCCCAGTAAACAAGATCTAATAGAATCTCTACACAACGTCCAGTAAACAAGATCTAATAGAATCTCTACACAACGCCCAGTAAACAAGATCTAATAGAATCTCTACACAACGCCCAGTAAACAAGATCTAATAGAATCTCTACACAACGCCCAGTAAACAAGATCTAATAGAATCTCTACACAACGCCCAGTAAACAAGATCTAATAGAATCTCTACACAACGCCCAGTAAACAAGATCTAATAGAATCTCTACACAACGCCCAGTAAACAGGATCTAATAGAATCTCTACACAACGCCCAGTAAACAGGATCTAATAGAATCTCTACACAACGCCCAGTAAACAAGATCTAATAGAATCTCTACACAACGCCCAGTAAACAAGATCTAATAGAATCTCTACACAATGCCCAGTAAACAGGATCTAATAGAATCTCTACACAACGCCCAGTAAACAAGATCTAATAGAATCTCTACACAACGCCCAGTAAACAAGATCTAATAGAATCTCTACACAATCTCTCCTTACAGCTGTGTGTCCAGAGGAATGCAGTGAACTGGTAGAGGATAATGCAAGAACCAAAGCCAGTGTTTGTGAAATCAAAGCTCGGTCTGGTCAGAGACATTTATATTCCCCCAGCGGCATGGAGCAGCTTACACTGGACCTACACCAATTAGACTACCGCTCCAACAGATACACAGAAGATGCCAATTCCATCGCTACTCACATCTGGACAAGAGGAACTCCTATGTGAAAATGCTGTGCATAGACCACAGTTCAGCATTCAACACTATTGTTCCCTCCAAGTTCGACACGAAGCTCAGAGCCCTGGGTCTGGACACCACCCTATGCAACTGGATCCTGGACTTCCTGACGGGCAGACCACAGGCTTTAAGGATTGGCAACAACACCTCCTCCACACTGACTCAACACAGGGGCCACCCAGAGGTGTCTTCAACGCTCCAATGTACTCCCTGTTCACCCACGGCTACGTGGCATTGCAGATCACCAACTACATCATCAAGTTTACTGACAACCCCAAGTTGTAGGCCTGATAAACAACAACGACGAGTCAGTATAAAAGGAGACGGCACATGAACTGAGTAAGTAAGTAAGTAAGTGAACTGAGTCAGCCTATAAGGAGGAGGTAAATGAACTGAGTCAGCCAATGGAGAGGAGGTAAGTGAACTGAGTCAGCCAATGGAGAGGAGGTAAGTGAACTGAGTCAGCCAATGGAGAGGAGGTAAGTGAACTGAGTCAGCCTATAGAGACGAGGCTAGTGAACTGAGTCAGCCTATAGAGACGAGGCTAGTGAACTGAGTTAGCCTATAAGGAGGAGGTAAGTGAACTGAGTCAGCCTATAGAGACGAGGCTAGTGAACTGAGTCAGCCTATAGAGAGGAGGTAAGTGAACTGAGTCAGCCTATAGAGACGAGGCTAGTGAACTGAGTCAGCCTATAGAGACGAGGCTAGTGAACTGAGTCAGCCTATAGAGACGAGGCTAGTGAACTGAGCCAGCCTATCGAGACGAGGCTAGTGAACTGAGTCAGCCTATAGAGACGAGGCTAGTGAACTGAGTCAGCCTATAGAGAGGAGATAAGTGAACTGAGTCAGCCTATAAGGAGGAGGTAAGTGAACTGAGTCAGCCTATAAGGAGGAGGTAAGTGAACTGAGTCTGCCTATAGAGAGGAGATAAGTGAACTGAGTCAGCCTATAGAGAGAAGGTAAGTGAACTGAGTCAGCCCATAAAGAGGAGGTAAGTGAACTGAGTCTGCCTATAGAGAGGAGGTAAGTGAACTGAGTCAGCCTATAAGGAGGAGGTAAGTGAACTGAGTCTGCCTATAGAGAGGTGGTAAGTGAACTGAGTCAGCCTATAGAGACGAGGCTAGTGAACTGAGTCAGCCTATAGAGACGAGGCTAGTGAACTGAGTCAGCCTATAGAGACGAGGCTAGTGAAACGAGTCAGCCTATAAGAAGCAGGTAAGGGAACTGAGTCAGCCTATAGAGAGTAGGTAGGTTATAGTAATAATCCCCATGGTTACAGCTGTTCTCACTCTGTGGTGTTATAGAATTAATCACCATGGTTAGAGCTGTTCTCACTCTGTGGTGTTATAGTAATAATCACCATGGTTACATATGTTCTCCCTCTGTGGTGTTATAGTATTAATCACCATGGATACAGCTGTTCTCACTTTGTCGTGTTACAGTAATAATCATCATGGTTACAGCTGTTTGCTCCTGCTAATGTTGCTCAGTCACTCTAAGCCTGGTTATTACAGGAGAGGAGAGGAAGTGTGTGTGGGGGGGGGGATCACACAGGGATAACATTTGATTTGGATAACCTCCTGCAGATGGTGTATACAGTGCCTTGCAGAAGTATTCATCCCCTTGGCGTTTTTCCTATTTTGTTGCAAAATTAGATTAATTATTAATCTATTAAAATATATTTTAATTCCAGGTTGTCAGAAAACAAAATAGGACAAATGCCAAGGGGGGTGAATACTTTTGCAAGGCACTGTAGATGTTCAACTAACTATCAACAAATTGTTCAACTAAATATATAATAACATAACCATACTCTTGATCCTAACCAGAGACCAAGTCCAATTCAAATCCATAACCCTAACCCCAACCCTAACCCTAAGCCCAACCATCACCATCACCCTGACCCCAAACCTAACCCTAAACCCAACCCTAACCCTAACCCAACCCTCACACTAACCCTAACCCTTACCCTAAACCCAACCATCACCATCACCCTCACCCTAACCCTAACCCTAAACCCAACCCTCACCCTAACCCTAACCCCAAACCTAACCCTAAACCCAACCCTAACCCTAACCCAACCCTAACCCTAACCCTAACCCTAGCCCTAACCCTAACCCAACCTTAACCCTAACCCTAACCCCAACCCCAACCCCAACCCCAACCCTAACCCTAACCCTAACCCTAACCCCAACCCCAACCCTAACCCTAACCCTAACCCTAACCTAGACTATACTATACTGGTGGGAAGACAAGAGGATCCATGAACTCCACTATTATTTCTGTATGTCCTGCAGAGTTAGTGTCCGCTATGCAAAACTTAGTCCAACATTGAAAATATCAGATTATGAAATATTTATATGCTGACCTTTCTCTCTCTGTAATAAATGTGAGACTTAATTTTCTGTGGTTTTTACCATAACGCGCAGAGAGAATACAGAATAGTACTCTACTGCAGGGCAGCCAGAACAGGACAAACAAATATTATATATTAGACACGTTGCCATTTGCATTTGGTTTGTAAACATCAACAATATCACAAGAAGAAGATTTTAGAAGATTTATTTATGTATTCATCCATAATAAATAATTGAGTTTACTGGTGGCTCAAGGACAACAGGAGAGTTTCAGGAGACAGACAGGGACCAGTCTATCTGGATGGGTAATTCCTTGGTAATGCCTTGACTTTAGCTCAGCAGGCTAACACAGTCTTGTGTCAAACAAACGCTCACATTCACACCACACATTCCACCGAGTGAGGAAAGAGACATTCTAAGAGACATTAAACAGATAAACAAACTTAAAAGTCATGTCACATTCAGAAATATAATACTAAAGAATACATATAGATATACATTTAATGCTGTGACACATACACCTCCCCCCCTCCACCCACTGTGACTATTTTATTTTATGTAAATTCACATATGCTAATGAGATGCCACTGCCTTTCTGTTTGCCGGAGAAAATTGCTCTCATTTTGATCTGCATATTAATTATCCAGAGAGAAGAAGAAAAGAGCGATGAGAAGTCCAGGCATAAAAAGGTTTGGTTGTGTCCCAAATGGGACCCTGTTATCTATACACTGCACTGCTTTAAATCAGGACCCTGGTCAAAAGTAGTGCACGATATAGGGAATAGGGTGCCATTTGAAATCACCAGGTATGATGTGTCCTCTATAATGAATATAATAAAGAGGAAGGTTTTCTACAGTCAACAGGAGCAACTCACTGTTATAATTAAGGCCTTCATTGAGATTCTATAGACTCTTCAGCCTGACTATAGAAACAGTGATTCATCTTTCAGTGTGAGTGAACACACACACAAGATCTGCTTGGCTTACCTCTGCCTCCGTCAGTGGTGGCTCAGGAGGACCTGGTGTTTCTGGCCTGAATTAACCCCAAACGATAAATACACAAACCCACTAACTGTTTTATGCAACTAATTTTTCAATGTGTAATACTTCTGTCACTAGGGAACAGAAGACAAGCCATGGCTAGGGCTGTTACAGTGACTGTATTACCCCAACACGGGCGGTCAAGTGTCATGACCACAGTCAAATTCCACGTGACCGTTTATTCACAGTAACTAGGCTTCTCCAACCTTGATGCTGCTGATGGTCATTAGTAGCCTACCAAACCTTACAACTGCCTGGCCCTCAGCACTCTATTGTCCCTCTAATCACTCTGACATCAATGCAAATGTCATCGAAAATCTAATCAAACACTTCATGAGACCTCATGAACTCATGTTGCACAACATTTCTACAGACTATGCAATGGCATGAGTTTTGATGGCCTCTATTAAAAAGAGGAGGATCCCATCAGCTTTCTATAGGCTAGGCTTAATATATTTAGTTCTCAACTTTACTAATGTTAAGCACATTATGTTGCTTTACAACAGAAGTATAGCCTACCTGGCTGGCATGAATATGAACCACGGGAAAAGCATCCTCCATTTGCTATTTAAGTGCATAGAGACAGGTGCATGATAATGGTCCATTCTAAATCAAAACTAATTTCACACATATACATTATTAAGTATATGTAAAGACAAGATTAAATGAAGAACTGTCTGATGGGTGACAATATTAGCCTATCACCTGTGGGAGATGTATTATCACGTGAGTATTTTTTTCCACCTTTATTTAACCAGGTAAGCCAGTTAACAACTGTGACCTGCCCAAGATAAAGTAAAGTAGTACGACAAAAACAACAACACAGAGTTATACATGGGATAAACAAACGTACAGTCAATAACACAAATTATAAAAATGTATGTACAGTGTGTGCATACATTAGTAGGATTAGGGAGGAAAGGCAATAAATAGGCCATAGTGGCGAAATAATTACAATTTAGCATTAACACTGGAGTGATATATGTGCAGATGATGATGTGCAAGTAGAGAATACTTGAGTGCAAAAGAGCAACAAAAAAAAATAACAAAATGGGGATGAGGTAGTTGGGTGGGCTATTTACAGATGGGCTGTGTACAGGTGCAGTGAACGGTAAGCTGCTCTGACAGCTGATGCTTAAATGTATAGAGGGAGATATAAGTCTCCAGTTTCAGTGATTTTTGCAATTCGTTCCAGTCATTGGCAGTAGAGAAATGGAAGGAAAGGCTGCCAAAGGAGGTGTTGACTCTGGGGATGACCAGTGAAATATACCTGCTGGAGCGTGTGCTACGGGTGGGTGTTGCTATGGTGACCAGTGAGTTGAGATAAGGCAGGGCTTTACCTAGCAAAGACTTGAGTCATGTATTATCACTTGTGAATGATGTATTATCACTTGTGAATGATGTATTGTCACTTGTGAATGATGTATTGTCACTTGTGAGTGATGTATTATCACTCGTGGGTGATGTATTATCAATTGACAATGATGCCCTGCTTGTGTGCAGTAAAGTAAGAAATAGTGCATGCCTAATTTTCCCAACTTATTTAAATCATAGTCGCACACTTCATGCTGCCTAGCCCATAGGCCTACATGTTTAGGTAAGGTTTGTATCACAACTAAAGTGTCCAAATAACCTTTTAAAATTAAGCACATTAATCTGCTTTACAACCGGTGTAGAGCCTAACTGGCAGACATAGGCGGTGTGTGAGTTTCAAGCTTAGGGAAGATCATTTTCACCATAAGAATGCACCTTTAAAATAAAGCATTACATGCATAATCACATTTGAGGTCACTTTTGAGTACAGTGCTAATTGGCTGAATTTTGGAACATTCTCGCTTATAGCATACAGTGCCTTGCGAAAGTATTCACCCCCCTTGGCATTTTTCCTATTTTGTTTTCTGACAACCTGGAATTAAAATAGATTTTGGGGGGGTTGTATCATTTGATTTACACATCATGCCCAACATTTTGAAGATGCTAAATATTTTTTATTGTGAAACAAACAAGAAATAAAACAAAAAACAAAGTCAATAGAGCCACCAACTATTTTATGCTAGTGGTTGTATTAATTTGGGATCTATCTCATCCCACAACTGTCCCAGACCGTGTTTGGAATATTTATTTCTCTCACAGAATAGGTAAACTCTTGTACTATGGGGGATAGTAGACTGACATAGACTCGTGCTTTTGCTGATCATTAGACCTACTCATCTGTTGGCTGACGAAAAGTAAATGTGGACGGTCCGTCTAACATCTTCTATCTGTCCCTCGGAATTTGCATTGATTTGCATCAATTTGCTCCTAATTTGTAGCTGAGATAACTGTGAGCATGACCCGATCATGTGATGGGCATTGGCTAATAAGAATTTAGATATCTGAGAGAGCCATGTGAGTAGGAGGTGCTTCGGAGCAGGACGATTGCAAGCCGGGAGAAGGGAATTATACTGTAGTATTTATTTTCAGCCCAACGGCACAACGCAAGACATAGATTTTTTTATTGGGCATTATGGTCACACAAGGTGGATGCCGCCGGGAAATTTGAGGCCTGGTGAGAATATTATCAAGTGCTTGTCAAATTGTGAATGAGAGACTGATGAATTGTGTACAGCCTGCACAAGAAACAAAGCAGAGCTCATGCCTTTCATGTGACTTTTGTAGAGTTGCATAAAATTTAAAACATACAGGCCAACATTTGTATCACAAGTAAAGTTGCATACAGTGCCTTGCGAAAGTATACGGCCCCCTTGAACTTTGCGACCTTTTGCCACATTTCAGGCTTCAAACATAAAGATATAAAATTGTATTTTTTTGTGAAGAATCAACAACAAGTGGGACACAATCATGAAGTGGAACGACATTTATTGGATATTTCAAACTTTTTTAACAAATCAAAAACTGAAAAATTGGGCGTGCAAAATTATTCAGCCCCCTTAAGTTAATACTTTGTAGCGCCACCTTTTGCTGCGATTACAGCTGTAAGTCGCTTGGGGTATGTCTCTATCAGTTTTGCACATCGAGAGACTGAATTTTTTTCCCATTCCTCCTTGCAAAACAGCTCGAGCTCAGTGAGGTTGGATGGAGAGCATTTGTGAACAGCAGTTTTCAGTTCTTTCCACAGATTCTCGATTGGATTCAGGTCTGGACTTTGACTTGGCCATTCTAACACCTGGATATGTTTATTTTTGAACCATTCCATTGTAGATTTTGCTTTATGTTTTGGATCATTGTCTTGTTGGAAGACAAATCTCCGTCCCAGTCTCAGGTCTTTTGCAGACTCCATTAGGTTTTCTTCCAGAATGGTCCTGTATTTGGCTCCATCCATCTTCCCATCAATTTTAACCATCTTCCCTGTCCCTGCTGAAGAAAAGCAGGCCCAAACCATGATGCTGCCACCACCATGTTTGACAGTGGGGATGGTCTGTTCAGGGTGTTGCTTTTACACCAAACATAACGTTTTGCATTGTTGCCAAAAAGTTCAATTTTGGTTTCATCTGACCAGAGCACCTTCTTCCACATGTTTGGTGTGTCTCCCAGGTGGCTTGTGGCAAACTTTAAACAACACTTTTTATGGATATCTTTAAGAAATGGCTTTCTTCTTGCCACTCTTCCATAAAGGCCAGATTTGTGCAATATACGACTGATTGTTGTCCTATGGACAGAGTCTCCCACCTCAGCTGTAGATCTCTGCAGTTTATCCAGAGTGATCATGGGCCTCTTGGCTGCATCTCTGATCAGTCTTCTCCTTGTATGAGCTGAAAGTTTAGAGGGACGGCCAGGTCTTGGTAGATTTGCAGTGGTCTGATACTCCTTCCATTTCAATATTATCGCTTGCACAGTGCTCCTTGGGATGTTTAAAGCTTGGGAAATCTTTTTGTATCCAAATCCGGCTTTAAACTTCTTCACAACAGTATCTCGGACCTGCCTGGTGTGGTCCTTGTTCTTCAGGATGCTCTCTGCGCTTTTAACGGACCTCTGAGACTATCACAGTGCAGGTGCATTTATACGGAGACTTGATTACACACAGGTGGATTGTATTTATCATCACTAGTAATTTAGGTCAACATTGGATCATTCAGAGATCCTCACTGAACTTCTGGAGAGAGTTTGCTGCACTGAAAGTAAAGGGGCTGAATAATTTTGCACGCCCAATTTTTCAGTTTTTGATTTGTTAAAAAAGTTTGAAATATCCAATAAATGTCGTTCCACTTCATGATTGTGTCCCACTTGTTTTTGATTCTTCACAAAAAAATACAGTTTTATATCTTTATGTTTGAAGCCTGAAATGTGGCAAAAGGTCGCAAAGTTCAAGGGGGCCGAATACTTTCGCAAGGCACTGTAAATAACTTTTAATGAAGCATATAGGAGGACCTGTTTCTTTGTTAGCCATTCAACACAGAACAGCTGCATGTGTTCACTCCTTCAAATCTATTGGAGAAAACATCCTTTATACATTATTCAGCTATTTTCAATTGTATTCTTCATACTATAAAATCATATAAAAATAATTCCACCGAATTCTAAACAAATCTTGTCTGCTAAATGAACTAGTGTAGCCCACTGTCATATGGCATAGCCAGATCAGGACCTAACACAAGGACAACTCAGAGTATGTTATGTTCTTCTGAAATAGACTACATTTTCTTCATATCATGTTTCTAAAATAAATAATGGATTTATTGTGATGGTGTAGGCTACATTAAATTAATTTATTATACTTTTTAAAATGTGGATGATCCAAAGGTCTGCATCAGTGGCTTGTAGGCTGTGTGTGGAAGCCAGGAGATGATACACGTGTTTATGTTAATTAACGGTCAATTACCGTGAGACCGGCAGTTATTTGTTTGACCATCACCGACCGAAAAAGTGTCATGACCTCCACAGCCCCGAGCCATGGCTCTGTGTTGACGGCTATAGATGGGTTTACTCCATGTAACTAGCTCTGACACGAGGAGTCAGGAACCCCTCTAAATGTCTAACATTCCATCTTCCTGACAGGTCCACTAATCATTGGGATGAACCAAAACAGAGGTAATATGTGAGGCACAATTTGCTTCTAAATTATCCCTGATAATCACTCCCTACAGGTAGTTAACGCCTGTGCGTGCTGTGTGTGCGGTGTGTGTGTGTGTGTGTGTGTGTGTGTGTGTGTGTGTGTGTGTGTGTGTGTGTGTGTGTGTGTGTGTGTGTGGGTTTTAAAGAGGGAGGCTGGGCAAATTGGTAGCTAGTTATAGGGAAGTGCATCCAGCTGTATCTGGACAGCCGTAATGAAGGACAACAGATACAATGGCTTGTTGGACACTCACTGTTGGTTGACACACACACAGCGATAGACACACACGCATACACAATGAAAGTGACACACACACACACACACACACACACACACACACACACACACACACACACACACACACACACACACACACACACACACACACACACACACACACACACACACACAGTGAGACACACACAGCAAGCTTTTCTAATACTATTTTTCCCACTGCAACAGGAGCAATACAACTAGAACGTTTGTTTCTGACAGCAGGCTTAGGTACTGTAGTCCAACATAATAAAGTCAATTTTCAAACTGCTCTCTGCCTCCCCGATACCCATAGTGCTCTCTGCCTCCCTGCTAGCCATAGTGCTCTCTGCCTCCTCACTACCCATACTGCTCTCTGCCTCCCCACCACCCATACTGCTCTCTGCCTCCCCACCACCCATAGTGCTCTCTGCCTCCCCACTACCCATACTGCTCTCTGCCTCCCCACCACCCATAGTGCTCTCTGTCTCCCCACTACCCATACTGCTCTCTGCCTCCCCACTACCCACAGTGCTCTCTGCCTCCCCGCTACCCACAGTGCTCTCTGCCTCCCCGCCACCCATAGTGCTCTCTGTCTCCCTGCTTCCCCGCTACCCATAGTGCTCTCTGCCTCCCCGCCACCCATAGTGCTCTCTGTCTCCCTGCTTCCCCGCTACCCATAGTGCTCTCTGCCTCCCCGCCACCCACAGTGCTCTCTGCCTCACTGCTACCCGTAGTGCTCTCTGCCTCCTCACTACCCATACTGCTCTCTGCCTCCCCACTACCCATAGTGCTCTCTGCCTCCCCGTGACCCATAGTGCTCCCTGTCTCTCCGCTAGCCATATTGCTCTCTGCCTCCCCGTTACCCATAGTGCTCTCAGCCTCCCTGCTACCCATAGTGCTCTCAGCCTCCCTGCTACCCATAGTGCTCTCTGCCTCCCTGCTATCCATAGTGCTCTCAGCCTCCCTGCTACCCATAGTGCTCTCAGCCTCCCTGCTACCCATAGTGCTCTCAGCCTCCCTGCTACCCATAGTGCTCTCAGCCTCCCTGCTACCCATAGTGCTCTCAGCCTCCCTGCTACCCATAGTGCTCTCTGCCTCCCTGCTAGCCATAGTGCTCTCTGCCTCCTCACTACCCATACTGCTCTCTGCCTCCCCACCACCCATAGTGCTCTCAGCCTCCCTGCTACCCATAGTGCTCTCAGCCTCCCTGCTACCCATAGTGCTCTCTGCCTCCCTGCTAGCCATAGTGCTCTCTGCCTCCCTGCTGGCCATAGTGCTCTCTGCCTCCTCACTACCCATACTGCTCTCTGCCTCCCCACCACCCATAGTGCTCTCTGTCTCCCCACTACCCATACTGCTCTCTGCCTCCCCACTACCCACAGTGCTCTCTGCCTCCCCGCTACCCACAGTGCTCTCTGCCTCCCCGCCACCCATAGTGCTCTCTGTCTCCCTGCTTCCCCGCTACCCATAGTGCTCTCTGCCTCACTGCTACCCGTAGTGCTCTCTACCTCCTCACTATCCATACTGCTCTCTGCCTCTCCGCTACCCATAGTGCTCTCTGCCTCCTCACTACCCATACCGCTCTCTGCCTCCTCACTACCCATACTGCTCTCTGCCTCCCCACTACCCATAGTGCTCTCTGCCTCCCCGTGACCCATAGTGCTCCCTGTCTCTCCGCTAGCCATATTGCTCTCTGCCTCCTCGTTACCCATAGTGCTCTCAGCCTCCCTGCTACCCATAGTGCTCTCAGCCTCCCTGCTACCCATAGTGCTCTCTGCCTCCCTGCTATCCATAGTGCTCTCTGCCTTCCCGCTACCCATAGTGCTCTCTGCCTCCCTGCTACCCATGGTACTCTCTGCCTCCCTTCACTAACATTAAAACTGGTCTGGTATGCTGAGAGGTAAAATAATGAATGACATAAAACATTTTATGCAGAACAGTAGAGTAGAACATGGGAAAGTAGAAGATAGTTTGAGAAAAGGCTAAGTACCCCATGGTCTGCTGTGTGGAACGGGCCTAAATGACTGTGTTGTGTGTATGAGTGTGCAGCAAATGAGTGTATCTGACCTGCAAGACATACATCACCCAACATGTGTTCACTGTCTGGCCTCTATAACAGCGAGGAAAGAATTCTGAGATGTGACTGGTATGCGCACACACCCACACACACACACACACACACACACACACACACACACACACACACACTCTAAAACACACACACACTAACACACACACACACACACACACACACACACACTCTAAAACACACACACACTAACACACACACACTAAAACATATACACACACACGCTACAACACAGCCACACAAAGAGTATAATCTGCAATAACTGCAAGGCAGAATGGGGGAATGGGGGAATTGAGAAGTGGGGAGCAGGAAGGGAAATTACTGTTGTGGGTGAATAACTCTGCCCCAGGGAGGAGAATTGCTGTGTGTGTGTGTGCGTATGTGTGAGTGTAAGTGTGTGTGTGTGTCTTTGTGTGTGTGTGCGTATGTGTGAGTGTAAGTGTGTGTGTGTGTCTTTGTGTGTGTGTGCGTATGTGTGTGAGTGTAAGTGTGTGTGTGCAGACATGCGTGCATTTGTTTGTGTTTGAGTGTGTTTGCCAGACTAATTTCCATCGTGGCTCCCTATAATGTGGTGTGAGCATTCTTCAGCTTGTTGATGTGTAGCCTATCAGGCAGCAGAATGAATGGAAGGCTCAGACTGTAAACATTCTATTGTCACTTTAATGCTTCTGTCGATGGCTTTGTTCCAACCAGCCAATTCACTCCTCTGGAGTAGCTGGCTTATATCTGCAGCTCTGCATCACATGCACGCACGCACGCACACACACACAAACACACACACGTGCACGCGCACACGCACACGCACACGCACACGCACACACACTCACTCACTCACACACACACACACACACACACACACACACACACACACACACACACACATACAGTGTTTTGCTTCAAGCTTGTGCATTAGTCACAGGCGAGCAGGTTCTGTTTTTGGTTCTGTCTCAGTCTCTGGACCTGAAACCAAACTATTGAAGGACATTAACTCACAGAGAGATACTCTGGACCTGGAGCCAAACTGTCAAAGGACATTAACTCACAGAAATACTCAGCCTGCTGCTGTGTGTGTTCATACAGTACTTCCGTTCCCCAGTGAGGTCAGAGAGAGGACAGTCTCAAGTCTCGTTCCATTGGACAGGACAGTCTCCACTCTCGTTCCATTGGACAGGACAGACTCCAATCTCATTCCATTGGACAGGACCATCTCCAGTCCCATTCCATTGGACAGGACAGTCTCCAATCTCGTTCCATTGGACAGGACAGTCTCCAATCTCGTTCCATTGGACAGGACAGTCTCCAGTCTTGTTCCATTGGACAGGACAGTCTCCAGTCGCGTTCCATTGGACAGGACCGTCTCCAGTCTCATTCCATTGGACAGGACAGTCTCCAGTCGCGTTCCATTGGACAGGACAGTCTCCAGTCTCATTCCATTGGACAGGACCGTCTCCAGTCTCATTCCATTGGACAGGACAGTCTCCAGTCGCGTTCCATTGGACAGTATGGGTTTATCACAGTTTATGTAAATTATGTTAAATCATTGCTGTTATAAATGGTTTTGTTCCAGTTATCAGAGCAGATGATTCAATAAGCTGCCCAACCTGTCCAGTTATTGTGTGTGTTCTGAGTATTATATGGAGGCTGTACTCAGTACAAAAAACAGTACTTTATGCTTTGTAATGGAGTGGTTTCTGCCCTATCCAGATTAAAGGATGGGATTAGTTATAGTGTTTTAAAGATGCTGGATGTTCCCACTCTCTACTGATCCCGCTACATACACTTCACTGCCCTCTCTCCCATTCTCTACAGAGGAAGACTCCTAGTCCCTAATCATAGCGTTACTACTCAAACGATGCAGTTCTATTAGCTCACTGCCTGTCACAGAGCCTGTTAGAGCTCCTGTCACAATCCAAGGTCTGACCTCTGACAAACAACAGGGGAAGGAGAGGTGGCAGAGAGAGAGAAAGAAGTGGAGAGAGAGAGACGGAGAGAGACACCGAGAGAAAAGCAGAGAGAGAGAAAGAGACAGAGAGAAAAGGGGAGATTGAGACAGACAGAGAGAGAGAGAGAGAGAGAGAGAGAGACAGACAGAGAGAGACAGAGAGAGAGAGAGAGAAGTGGAGAGAGAGATACAGAGAGAGACACAGAGAGAGAGAAAGAGACAGAGAGAGAAAAGGGGAGAGTGAGACAGACAGAGAGACATAGAGAGAGAGAGATTGAGAAAGAGATTGAGAGAGTGGAGAGAGAAGTCTAGGGGTCTAGCAGTATAAAGGGTTAGATGAAGAGAGTGGCGAGAGAAGGCTAGGGGTCTAGGAGTATAAAGGGTTAGATGAAGAGAGTGGAGAGAGAAGGCTAGGGGTCTGGGAGTATAATGCAGGTCTTTGAAAAGGCCAGATGAAGTGAAAAGGTCTTGGCTAAATTCCAGAAAGAATGTTGAGAGGAAAGAGCAGAGGAAAGAGGAGAGGAAAGAGGAGAGGAAATAGGAGAGGAAAGAGGAGAGGAAATAGGAGAGGAAAGAGGAGAGGAAATAGGAGAGGAAAGATGAGGTAGAGAAGAGATAAGACAGCTAGCCACTGCACTGAGGGTGCTTCTGGGTCATTGTATCAAGTTTCCTACGAGTTCATGGTCCAGTGATGTTGCTGACTGAGCCAGGCTGGACTCCACCATACATGGCACCTCCAGGACTGGAGCAGTGTGTCAGGGTCTGGGGACTGGAGCAGTGTTTCAGGGTCTGGGGACTGGAGCAGTGTGACAGGGTCTGGGGACTGGAGCAGTGTGTCAGGGTCTGGGGACTGGAGCAGTGTTTCAGGGTCTGGGCACTGGAGCATTGTGTCAGGATCTGGGGACTAGATCAGTGTGTCAGCGTCTGGGGACTTGAGTAGTGTGACAGGTTCTGGGGACTGGAGCAATGTGTCAGGGTCTGGGGAGTGGAGCAGTGTGTCAGGGTATGGGTTCTGGGGACTGGAGCAGTGTGTCAGGGTCTGGGCACTGGGGACTGGAGCAGTGTGTCATGGTCTGGGGACTGGAGCAGTCAGGGTCTGGGTACTGGAGCAGTGTGTCAGGGACTGAGATCTGGGGACTGGAAAAGTGTGTAAGGGACTGGGGACTGGAGCAGTGTGTCAAGGTCTGGGGACTGGAGCAGTGTGGCATGGACTGAGATCTGGGGACTGGAAAATGTGTAAGAGTCTGGGGACTGGAGCAGTGTATCAGAGTCTGGGAACTGGAGCAGTGTGTCAGTGTCTGGGGACTGGAGCAGTGTGTCAGAGAATGGGGACTGGGGACTGGAGCAGTGTGTCAGAGTCTGGGGACTGGGGACTGGAGCAGTGTTTCAGGGTCTGGGGACTGGATCATTGTGTCAGGGTCTGGGGTCTGGGGACTGGGGACTGGAGCAGTGTGTCAGGGTCTGGGGACTGGATCAGTGTGTCAGGGTCTGGGGACTGGAGCCGTGTGTCAGAGAATGGGGACTGGGGACTGGAGCAGTGTGTCAGGGTCCGGGGTCTGGGGACTGGAGCAGTGTTTCAGGGTCTGGGGACTGGATCATTGTGTCAGAGTCTGGGGTCTGGGGACTGGGGACTGGAGCAGTGTGTCCGGGTCTGGGGACTGGATCATTGTGTCAGGGTCTGGGGACTGGAGCCGTGTGTCAGGGTCTGGGGACTGGAGCAGTGTGTCAGGGTCTGGGGACAGGATCAGTGTGTCGGGGTCTGGGGACTGGATCAGTGTTTCAGAGTCTGGGGACTGGAGCAGTGTGTCAGAGTCTGGGGGCTGGAGCAGTGTGTCAGGGTCTGGGGACTGTGGACTGGAGCAGTGTGTCAGGGATTGGGACTGGAGCAGTATCTCAGGGTCTGGGGACTGGGGACTGGAGCAGTGTGTCAGGGTCTGGGGACTGGAGCAGTGTGTCAGGGTCTGGGGACTGGAGCAGTGTGTCAGGGTCTGGGGACTGGAGCAGTGTGTCAGGGTGTGGGGACTGGGGACTGGAGCCGTGTGTCAGGGTCTGGGGACTGGAGCAGTGTGTCAGGGTCTGGGGACTGTGGACTGGAGCAGTGTGTCAGGGATTGGGGACTGGAGCAGTGTGTCAGGGTCTGGGGACTGGAGCAGTGTGTCAGGGTCTGGGGACTGGAGCAGTGTGCCAGAGTCTGGGGACTGGAGCAGTGTGTCAGAGTCTGGGGACTGGAGCAGTGAATCAGGGTCTGGGGACTGGGGACTGGAGCAGTGTGTCAGGGTCTGGGGACTGGGGACTGGGGACTGGAGCAGTGTGTCAGGGATTGGGGACTGGAGCAGTGTGTCAGGGACTGGGGACTGGAGCAGTGTGTCAGGGTCTGGGGACTGGAGCAGTGTGACAGGGTCTGGGGACTGGAGCAGTGTGACAGAGTCTGGGGACTGTAGCAGTGTGTCAGGTTCTGGGGACTGTAGCAGTGTGTCAGGGTCTGGGGACTGTAGCAGTGTTTCAGGGTCTTTGGACTGGGAAAGGGAAGGGAAATGTGGACACCTAGTCAATTGTAGAATTGAATGCACTCAACTGAAATATGTAAACTGCATTAAACCCAGACCTACTTCACTGGGCTATATGTCTTCATGAGAGGGCCTCAGACCTACTTCACTGGGCTGTATGTCTTCATGAGAGGGCCTCAGACCTACTTCACTGGGCTATATGTCTTCATGAGAGGGCCTCAGACCTACTTCACTGGGCTGTATGTCTTCATGAGAGGGCCTCAGACCTACTTCACTGGGCTATATGTCTTCATGAGAGGGCCTCAGACCTACTTCACTGGGCTATATGTCTTCATGAGAGGGCCTCAGACCTACTTCACTGGGCTGTATGTCTTCATGAGAGGGCCTCAGACCTACTTCACTGGGCTGTATGTCTTCATGAGAGGGCCTCAGACCTACTTCACTGGGCTGTATGTCTTCATGAGAGGGCCTCAGACCTACTTCACTGGGCTATATGTCTACATGAGAGGGCCTCAGACCTACTTCACTGGGCTATATGTCTACATGAGAGGGCCTCAGACCTACTTCACTGGGCTATATGTCTTCATGAGAGGGCCTCAGACCTACTTCACTGGGCTATATGTCTTCATGAGAGGGCCTCAGACCTACTTCACTGGGCTATATGTCTACATGAGAGGGCCTCAGTCCTACTTCACTGGGCTGTATGTCTTCATGAGAGGGCCTCAGACCTACTTCACTGGGCTATATGTCCTCATGAGAGGGCCTCAGACCTACTTCACTGGGCTGTATGTCTTCATGAGAGGTCCTCAGACCTACTTCACTGGGCTATATGTCTTCATGAGAGGGCCTCAGACCTACTTCACTGGGCTATATGTCCTCATGAGAGGGCCTCAGACCTACTTCACTGGGCTATATGTCCTCATGAGAGGGCCTCAGACCTACTTCACTGGGCTGTATGTCTTCATGAGAGGGCCTCAGACCTACTTCACTGGGCTATATGTCTTCATTAGAGGGCCTCAGACCTACTTCACTGGGCTGTATGTCTTCATGAGAGGGCCTCAGACCTACTTCACTGGGCTGTATGTCTTCATGAGAGGGCCTCAGACCTACTTCACTGGGCTGTATGTCTTCATGAGAGGGCCTCAGACCTACTTCACTGGGCTATATGTCTTCATTAGAGGGCCTCAGACCTTCTTCACTGGGCTGTATGTCTTCATGAGAGGGCCTCAGACCTACTTCACTGGGCTGTATGTCTTCATGAGTGCCTCAGTGGACTAACAGATGTGGGACAAATCATTTTCTCTACACATCTCTAAACAAATGTCTCTATTAAGATATTAGTTATATATGCTGTCAGTGATGTGAAAATGTAATATTTTGGGATATTTAGTTTTCAAATACATTTATTGTAATGTTAGTTGTGAGTGATGTTATTATTTAGATACATCTATTTGGATAATTGTTATTCCCGTTGTCTGGCAACTATTAGTTGTGTTCTGGGACACTGTCTCCATGATAATGATGTCATTGACCTGTCACCTCCCAAGGTCAAAGTGTCATCCTGTAACAACCCTAATGATTGGCTGTTTACACTAGCAGCTGTCTTCATCTAAATGGTGATGGATCACTCCTCTTCCTGGGTTGTGTGTGTGTGTGTGTGTGTGTGTGTGTGTGTGTGTGTGTGTGTGTGTGTGTGTGTGTGTGTGTGTGTGTGTGTGTGTGTGTGTGTGTGTGTGTGTGTGTGTGTGTGTGTGTGTGTGTGTGTGTGTGTTTTAGCAGATGATATGAGCTTGGACATGATATGCCTGCTGATTTAATCAATACACAGAGGAAACACACGGTTGGCTCCATTACAATCCAATAACACCGGTGTGTGTGTGTGTGTGTGTGCTGTGTGTGTGTGTGTGTGTGTGTGTGTGTGTGTGTGTGTGTGTGTGTGTGTGTGTGTGTGTGTGTGTGTGTGTGTGTGTGTGTGTGTGTCTGTGTGTGTCTGTGTGTGTCTGTGTGTGTCTGTGTGTGTGTGTGCTTGCATGCTTGCATGTGTGTGTGTGTGTTGTCTACCTTTGAAAAGAGTTTGCACGGTACAGAAGACATTATTTTGGTTTGTAATATTTTTGTTGTAAATTGGCTCATCGACCACAAATAGAGGCAGTTACAGAGGATATTCATGAACATCTGACATACAGGAGAGAAGAGAGCTCATGTTACAATCCCTATATATTGCACTACTTTGAACCAGGGGCCATTGCTGTGTTGTTTGGTTTGTTTATATGGCCATACTTTCTGTTTAGGATCATATTGAATCAGAGTAGATGCAGGATATTAACGTGTGGATGTAGAGGTGCAGAGAGCCAGTCTGTCTGGTAGAAAGACCATATGGCCTCACCACGCTTTCAGGATCAGGTAAGGAGACAGGTGCTGGCCTACCAGGCAAACACACACACACACACACACACACACACACATACACACTCACATACACACACACACACTGTGACACACACCTCTCAATTCTCTCAGCAGTGCCCCTTGGCAGCCCCAAAGTGTAATGACCTGAGTCTGGCTCATTAAGGAGCTCTATTAACCCAGGCCAACCCAGGCCAACCCAGGCAAGGACAGCAGTCAGCCTCATTAGGAAACGTTGTTAGGGCTGGTCATTTTAGTCAGCTTTTAGACATCAGCTGCAGTGATGTAGTTGTAACAAAAATAGGTGGGTAAAGCCTAATCACCGTTTGTTGTGAGCATAGTAACTCTCCCTATATTTTCAATGCAATTTTCCTCAATAGGTGCATGGTATTTGGTATTTCTTGGTATTCAACTCGTTGTTCAGTGAATTCATTAGCTGTAGTTGCTAATGTGTATATGGTTGTATTCATCAGCATACATGGACACATATGCTTGTTTAACGCCAGTGACAGGTTATTGGTAAAAAATAGAACAGAGTAGATGGCCTAGAGAGCTGCCCTGCGGTATACCACACTTTACATGGTTGACATTAGAGAAGCTTCCATTAAAGAAAACCTCTTGAGTTCGATTAGATAGATAGCTCTGAAGCCATAGCACATACGTTTTCTCAACAACAGGTTATGGTCAATAATGTCAAAGGGTGCACTGAAATCTAACAGTACAGCTCCCACAATCTTCTTATTATCAATTTCCTTCAACTAATCATCAGTCATTTGTGTCAATGCAGTACATGTTGAGTGCCCTTCTCTATAAGCATTCTGAAAGTCTTTTGTTAATTTGTTTTCAGAGAAATAGCATTAAAGATATGACAGATAGGAGTGGCTATATAGTCAGCTATGTGTGGGAACCTGAATACTGAATGGTTTTCATCAAATTGTTCTCACAAGAGGAAGCTTCTCACTGTAACCAGTGCCTGTAATCTGGTTCAGGTTAGTAATCAACCTTCCTCTTCTGGTGTACAGCTTCAGGATAGTCCTCATCTGAGGAAGATATACTTCCCACTTAAGTTCTTGGCTCTTTCAGAACAGCTATCTTGTCCTTGAACCTCGGGATCTTGACCACCATCGGCCTGGGCCTGTGACCTGGGCAGGTGGTGGGTTTTTCAGTCCTGTGAGTGTGCGTTCCACTTCCTGTGTTCCATCTTCAATTTCTTAGAAGTCATTTCCCTCACCATTGATTCTGCAATTCCTTCCACAACCATATTATTCTGCCTTGATTTCTCCATCATTGTTATCATGGATTCACACACAGAACTGATGTCCTCTCTCAATGACTTACAGATTGTTGTCATCTTGCTGTTCTCCGATTTCAACTCATCGATTTTGTTGTTTTAACAACTGCTTGTAGAACTATTTTTGTTTGTTTAAAAGATCCTTCGTCTGTGATAGAGAGACACCACTGTCCTCAACGGTACTCTCGTCGGCTTTGGTCTTTGTCATGGTAGCTAGCAACGTAGGTGACGTTGCTACGTCAAATAGCTCCTCACTTCAGACCTGGCCTTGGTCGGCAGGATCACTGGACAGAGAGTAGGTTGGTGTCAACTACACCAACGACCTGTACCACAGAGAAGATTCAGGTTGGGGTCAACTATACCACCGACCAGTACCACAGAGAAGATTCAGGTTGGTGTCAACTACACCAACGACCTGTACCACAGAGAAGATTCAGGTTGGGGTCAACTATACCACCGACTAGTACCACAGAGAAGATTCAGGTTGGGGTCAACTAAAACACTGACTAGTACCACAGAGAAGATTCAGGTTGGGGTCAACTACACCACAGACCAGTACCACAGAGAAGATTCAGGTTGGGGTCAACTAAAACACTGACTAGTACCACAGAGAAGATTCAGGTTGGGGCCAACTACACCACCGACCAGTACCACAGAGAAGATTCAGGTTTGGGTCAGCCACAACACCGACCAGTACCACAGAGAAGATTCAGGTTGGGGTCAACTACACCACCGACCAGTACCACAGAGAAGATTCAGGTTGGGGTCAACTACACCACTGACCAGTACCACACAGAAAAGTCAGGTTCAGGCTGTGGTCCTATAGGTCCTGGGCAGTGGTGGAAAAAGTACCCAATTTTCATACTTGAGTAAAAGTAAAGATACCTTAAAAGAAAATGACTCATGTAAAAGTGGAACTCACCCAGTAAAATACTACTTGAGTAAAAGTCTAAATGTATTCGGTTTTAAAAAAAATACTTAAGTATCAAAAGTAAATGTAATTGCTAAAATATATTTATCAAAAGTAAAAGTAAAAGTATAAATAATTTCAAATTCCTTATATTAAGCAACCCAGACGGCACAATTTTCTTGTTTTTTATTTATTTACGGATAGCCAGGGGCACACTCCAACACTCAGGCATTTGTGTTTAGTGAGTCTGCCAGATCAGAGGCAGTAGGGATGACCAGGGATGTTCTCTTGATAAGTGCTTGAATTAGACACTTTTTCTGTCCTGCTAAGCATTAAAAATTTAACAAGTACTTTTGGGTGTCAGGGAAAATGTAAAAGTACATTATTTTCATTAGTTATGTAGTGGAGTAAAAGTAAAATTTGTCATAAATAGAAATGGTAAAGTAAAGTATGGATACCCCCCAAAATGACTGAAGTAGTACTTTAAAGTATTTTTACCTAAGTACTTTACACCTCTGGTCCTGGGACACGTTGAGATGGAAGCTTTTTGACAGTTCTTTATTTGAAAAACAATATTCACCCTTCTGACCTGGAATTCCTCAACAGTTCCAAAATAGGTCACTGAGTATTGAAAATGAGATCTCCTGAAAAAATGATGACCAACAAAATGATTATCTAGCTGCTGTATCTGTGCCAGGATACAGCTCATTGGCTGCATGTCAACTTTTTTTATATCAGTCTGTTAGTGTCTAGCACAGGAGGTTGGTGGCACCTTAATTGGGGAGGACGGGGCTTGTGGAAATGGCAGGAGCGGAATAAGTGGAATGGTATCAAACACTTGGTTTCCATGTGCTTTGTCCCAAATGACACCTTATTCCCTGTATAGTGCACCAGTTATGAGCAGAGTCATATGGACCCTGGTTAAAAGTAGAGCACCATGGTGAATAAGGTGCCATTTGGGACCCACATTGGTCTTAAATAGAAACACATTGGTCTTAAACAGACACACATTGGTCTTAAACAGAAACACATAAAACTGCTGCAGATTTTTACACAACGCTCTGTATGTCTCCCGCTGGAGTAGTGTGTGTGTGTGTGTGTGTGTGTGTGTGTGTGTGTGTGTGTGTGTGTGTGTGTGTGTGTGTGTGTGTGTGAGTGAGTGAGTGAGTGAGTGAGTGAGTGAGTGAGTGAGTGAGTGTGAAGGTCACAACTGATTCAGGACCAGCCAAGGCAGATTGGCATGGAAATGGAATCCTCTCTGTGAGCCAAACCTCCAGACACTGCCCTCAGCCCTCAGCCATCATTATATCATCCAATACCCTAATCACACTTGATTTAACCAGTTTCTGCCCAGTGGGTAGTTTGCTGTTAGCCGTGAGAGTTATGTCGTACTGCACTTCAGTAACACATAGATACACAACCATTACTGTTCAAATACTTGTTATGGCTTTGTTAAGAAGTGAGACACAAATATATTATGTTTGTAGTTTTAGTATATAAATGACAGAAAAATGTGTGAGTGAGTGTGAGGAGTCTTATGACCATGCTCTGTGTGAAGAGAATGGATCAGTGAGGCATGAGATGAACATGTGCTCTCTAGGATGTTACGAGTCCCTGCCCTTCAGTGTGTGTGTGTGTGTGTGTGTGTGTGTGTGTGTGTGTGTGTGTGTGTGTGTGTGTGTGTGTGTGTGTGTGTGTGTGTGCTCACCAGAATGGAACAGGTCCCTGGCCTCCCTTCATGAATATTCATTACCTCCCTGCGCTCTGCGTTCCGCTGCAGTGATGTCAGCTTTCGTGTGGGAAAACCAGTTGCCGCGGTAACAATGTTACCCTAAAGCGATGTGCAGTGCTGCAAAGAAAGAGTCTCCAACAGATCTGTGAGAGACCTGGGATGTGTTCAGGGGGCATGAAAAAAGAGAAACTGTTTGTGAACTAGGCGATATATGGTTACTCTTCACAACGTGAGAGTCAGGTACTTTCAGCAGCTCTGGGAGGGTGTTTGCTATCTGTTTATCTGTTACTATAGCAACAAATGATCTTCCTGGAGTCCTGAACAGACCACTAAACACAATACAACACAAACAGTGTCATAAAGATGGTAACACATTGTGTTAAGTTAGTGATAATACGGTCTGCAGTGATAATAGGGTCTGCAGTGATAATAGGGTCTGCAGTGATAATAGGGTCTGCAGTGATAATAGGGTCTGCAAGTGATAACAGGGTCTGCGGTGATAATAGGGTTTGCAGTGATAATAGGGTCTGCAGTGATAATAGGGTCTGCAAGTGATGACAGGGTCTGCAGTGATAATAGGGTCTGCAGTGATAATAGGGTCTGCAGTGATAATAGGGTCTGCAAGTGATAACAGGGTCTGCAGTGATAATAGGGTCTGCAGTGATAATAGGGTCTGCAGTGATATTAGGGTCTGCAGTGATATTAGGGTCTGCAGTGATATTAGGGTCTGCAGTGATATTCGGGTCTGCAGTGATATTAGGATCTGCAGTGATATTAGGGTCTGCAGTGATATTAGGGTCTGCAGTGATATTAGGGTCTGCAGTGATATTAGGGTCTGCAGTGATAATTGGGTCTGCAGTGATATTAGGGTCTGCAGTGATAATAAGGTCTGCAGTGATAATACGGTCTGCAGTGATATTAGGGTCTGCAGTGATATTAGGGTCTGCAGTGATAATAAGGTCTGCAGTGATAATACGATCTGCAGTGATATTAGGGTCTGCAGTGATAATACTGTCTGAGGTGATCATATGGTCTGCTGTCACGACTTCTACCGAGGGTAACTCCTCTCCCTGTTGTGACGACGCTCGTCGCTCGGCGCTCGGCGTTGCCAGTTTACTAGCCGCCACCGATCCCTTTTTCCTTTTCTGGTTGTTTTGTCTGTGTTCCTTTTCACACCTGGGTTAATTTGTGTTTATTTTTGTGTGTATATAGGGCACCTGTTGCCTGCCTTAGTTTGTGCGGGATTAAGCTTGTGTGTATTTGCGCTCGATTATCTTTGATGTTTATTGTTTTCACTATTACGCACGTGTATGTAAGTGTCGGAACTGTGGTTGTTCCTCCGTGTGTTGGCACGAGTTTCTGATTCTTCAAGAGTGTCGTTTTTTGGATTTTCGTCTGTGCCATTTTTTTATTGGTGGACTAGATTTATTAAACACACTTCTCAAAAATCTCTGCTCTCCTGCACCTCTCACCGAGACGCACCTTATCACATCTGCAGTGATAATAAGGTCTGAAGTGATAATATGGTCTGCAAGTGATAACAGGGTCTGCAGTGATAATAAGGTCTGTAGTGATAATAAGGTCTGAAGTGATAATAGGGTCTGAAGTGATAATAGGGTCTGCAAGTGATATCAGGGTCTGCAGTGAAAATAAAGTCTGCAGTGATAATAAGGTCTGCAGTGATAATACGGTCTGCAGTGATAATACCGTCTGCAGTGATAATAAGGTCTCAGTGATAATATGGTCTACAGTGATAATAAGGTCTGAAGTGATAATACGGTCTGCAGTGATATTAGGGTCTGCAGTGATAATAAGGTTTGCAGTGATAATAAGGTATGCAGTGATAATACCATCTGCAGTGATAATAAGGTCTGAAGTGATAATAGGGTCTGCAAGTGATAACAGGGTCTGCAGTGAAAATAAAGTCTGCAGTGATAATAAGGTCTGCAGTGATAATACCATCTGCAGTGATAATAAGGTCTGAAGTGATAATAGGGTCTGCAAGTGATAACAGGGTCTGCAGTGAAAATAAAGTCTGCAGTGATAATAAGGTCTGCAGTGATAATACGGTCTGCAGTGATAATACCGTCTGCAGTGATAATAAGGTCTCAGTGTTAATATGGTCTACAGTGATAATAAGGTCTGAAGTGATAATACGGTCTGCAGTGATATTAGGGTCTGCAGTGATAATAAGGTTTGCAGTGATAATAAGGTATGCAGTGATAATACCATCTGCAGTGATAATAAGGTCTGAAGTGATAATATGGTCTGCAGTGATAATACCGTCTGCAGTGATAATAAGGTCTGAAGTGATAATACCGTCTGCAGTGATAATAAGGTCTGAAGTGATAATATGGTCTGCAGTGATAATAAGGTCTACATTGATAATAGGGTCTGCATGTGATAATACGGTCTGCAGTGATAATAAGGTCTGAAGTGATAACAGGGTCTGCAGTGATAATAAGGTCTGCAGTGATAATAAGGTCTGCAGTGATAATACCGTCTGCAGTGATAATACCATCTGCAGTGATAATAAGGTCTGCAGTGATAATACCGTCTGCAGTGATAATAAGGTCTGCAGTGATAATACCATCTGCAGTGATAATAAGGTCTGAAGTGATAACAGGGTCTGCAGTGATAATAAGGTCTGAAGTGATAATACCGTCTGCAGTGATAATAAGGTCTGAAGTGATAATATGGTCTGCAGTGATAATAAGGTCTACATTGATAATAGGGTCTGCAAGTGATAATACGGTCTGCAGTGATAATAAAGTCTGCAGTGATAATACGGTCTACAGTGATAATACGGTCTGCAGTGATAATATGGTCTACAGTGATAATAAGGTCTGCAGTGATAATAGGGTTTGCAGTGATAATACCGTCTGCAGTGATAATAAGGTCTGCAGTGATAATACGGTCTGCAGTGATAATACCGTCTGCAGTGATAATAAGGTCTTAGTGATAATAAGGTCTGCAGTGATAATACCACCTGCAGTGATAATAAGGTCTGAGTGATAATAGGGAGTGCAAGTGATAACAGGGTCTGCAGTGATAATACCGTCTGCAGTGATAATAAGGTCTGCAGTGATAATACCGTCTGCAGTGATAATAAGGTCTGAGTGATAATAGGGAGTGCAAGTGATAACAGGGTCTGCAGTGATAATACCGTCTGCAGTGATAATACGGGCTGCAGTGATAATACGGTCCGCAGTGATAATAAGGTCTTAGTGATAATAAGGTCTCAGTGATAATATGGTCTGCAGTGATAATAAGGTTTGCAGTGATAATAGGGTCTGCAAGTGATAATAAGGTTTGCAGTGATAATACGGTCTGCAGTGATAATATGGTCTGCAGTGATAATAAGGTTTGCAGTGATAATACGGTCTGCAGTGATAATAAAGTCTGCAGTGATAATAAGGTCTGCAGTGATAATACGGTCTGCAGTGATAATAAGGTCTTAGTGATAATAAGGTCTCAGTGATAATATGGTCTGCAGTGATAATAAGGTCTGCAGTGATAATAGGGTCTGCAAGTGATAACAGGGTCTGCAGTGATAATACGGTCTGCAGTGATAATAAAGTCTGCAGTGATAATACCGTCTGCGGTGATAATAAGGTCTCAGTGATAATATGGTCTGCAGTGATAAAAGGGTCTGCAGTGTTAATACGGCCTGCAAGTGATAATACTGTCTGCAGTGAAATTACGGTCCGCCGTAATAATAAGGTCTGCAAGTGATAATATGGTCTGCAGTGATAATAAGGTCTGCAGTGATAATACCGTCTGCAGTGATAATACCGTCTGCACTGATAATAAGGTCTGAAGTGATAATACAGTTTGCTGTGATAATTAGGTTTGCAGTGATAATAAGGTCTGCAGTGATAACAGGGTCTGCAGTGATAATAAGGTCTGAAGTGATAATACGGTCTGCAGTGATAATAAGGTATGCAGTGATAATAAGGTTTGCAGTGATAATATGGTCTGCAGTGATAATAAGGTATGCAGTGATAATATGGTCTGCAGTGATAATACGGTCTGAAGTGATATTAGGGTCTGCAAGTGATAATAAGGTCTGCATTGATAATATGGTCTACAGTGATAATAAGGTCTGCAGTGATAATACCGTCTGCAGTGATAATACGGTCTGAAGTGATAATACGGTCTGCAGTGATATTAGGGTCTGCAGTGATAATAAGGTATGCAGTGATAATAAGGTTTGCAGTGATAATACGGTCTGCAGTGATAATATGGTCTGCAGTGATTTTAGGGTCTGCAGTTATGATACGGTCTGCAGTGATATTAGGTTCTGCATTGATAATAAGGTTTGCAGTGATATTAGGGTCTGCAGTGATAATACGGTCTGCAGTGATATTAGGGTCTGCAGTGATAATAAGGTCTGCAGTGATAATAAGGTCTTAGTGATAATAAGGTCTCAGTGATAATATGGTCTGCAGTGATAATAAGGTCTGCAGTGATAATAGGGTCTGCAAGTGATAACAGGGTCTGAAGTGATAATACGGTCTGCAGTGATAATAAAGTCTGCAGTGATAATACCGTCTGCGGTGATAATAAGGTCTCAGTGATAATATGATCTGCAGTGATAAAAGGGTCTGCAGTGTTAATACAGTCTGCAAGTGATAATACTGTCTGCAGTGAAATTACGGTCCGCCGTGATAATACCGTCTGCAGTGATAATACGGTCTGAAGTGATAATACGGTCTGCAGTGATAATAAGGTTTGCAGTGATAATATGGTCTGCAGTGATTTTAGGGTCTGCAGTGATGAAACGGTCTGCAGTGATATTCGGTTCTGCAGTGATAATACGGTCTGCAGTGATATTAGGGTCTGCAGTGATAATACGGTCTGCAGTGATATTAGGGTCTGCAGTGATAATACGGTCTGCAGTGATATTAGGGTCTGCAGTGATAATAAGGTCTGCAGTGATAATACCGTCTGCAGTGATAATACGGTCTGCAGTGATATTAGGGTCTGCAGTGATAATACGGTCTGCAGTGATATTAGGGTCTGCAGTGATATTAGGGTCTGCAGTGATATTAGGGTCTGCAGTGATAATAAGGTCTGCAGTGATAATACGGTCTGCAGTGATATTAGGGTCTGCAGTGATATTAGGGTCTGCAGTGATATTAGGGTCTGCAGTGATATTAGGGTCTGCAGTGATATTAGGGTCTGCAGTGATATTAGGGTCTGCAGTGATATTAGGGTCTGCAGTGATATTAGGGTCTGCAGTGATATTAGGGTCTGCAGTGATATTAGGGTCTGCAGTGATAACAGGGTCTGCAGTGATAATACCGTCTGCAGTGATAATAGCCAACATTCTCTTATTGGCCTAATGAGAGATTATAGATGGAGAAGTGGAGAGGAGATGGTGAGAAGGTGTGTACATGTGTGTGTGTGTGAGTGCATGTGTGTGAGCATTTGAGGTGGGAAGTGTGGTGTTCAAGTTGGCGGTAGGAAATGTGTATGGAAATTAAGCATTTTCAAAGCGGAGGGAGGGAGGGAGGGAGGGAGGGAGGGAGGGAGGGAGGGAGGGAGATAACTGGTCTTCTTTAAAGAGAAAAGAGAGGAATAATTCCCACTTTCTATGTTCCGCTCATAATAATGCCATCAATATGTGACTGACGTGTGTGTGTCTGTGTGTGTGTATCTGTGTGTGTGTGTGTCTGTGTGTGTGTGTCTGTGTGTGTGTGTCTGTGTGTGTGTGTATCTGTGTGTGTGTGTCTGTGTGTGTGTATCTGTGTGTGTGTGTCTGTGTGTGTGTGTCTGTGTGTGTGTGTCTGTGTGTGTGTGTCTGTGTGTGTCTGTGTGTGTGTCTGTGTGTGTGTGTCTGTGTGTGTGTGTCTGTGTGTGTGTGTCTGGGAGGAGGAGCGGTGTGTAATAAATGAAAGGTAGGCATGAGACACACCACTTCAAAGCCCACAGACCAACAAGTTTCACCTGAACTGTCAGTTTCTATAATTTCCTGCCATTAGAATTCCAATCAAATTAACATGAACAATAACAATAACATTACTCATGTTACTTCTCTACTGATTCCATTTAGTTCCCATGTATTTTAGTCACACACCCTCTTTGCAGTTATTTTTCACAGTACTTTATACATTTTCTTTCTCTCTACAGTATTTAAAATTTTCCCACCAAAATGCCTTTGACCAAACACTGTTAGATATTTGATGAGGAGTATTTGATGCAGAGCATTAGTCTGACTATATTATTGATGTCTAGAGAGTAATGCATTAAGCCCATTAAAAATGCATATGGGCAGTAGTCTACATGAAAGGAACATGTCTCCTGACATGTCCTATTGACTTGGAAGTGAATTACGAGCTCTTCTTTAGGATCCATAGGAAGAGCATTAAGAGACAGATACTAACCACAGACTCAATGGCTTAAGAACTATTTATGACTGACCCACCCACCGACCTACGAGCTGTCCTCTCTCTCTCACTCCCTTTCTCTGCCTCTCTCTCTCTCTCTCTCCCTCTCTCTCTCTCTCTCTCTCTCTCTCTGCGTGTCATTACAGTTGAATTATTGCAGCGTTTGAACTTGTCTGCTGCTTGCTTCAAAATACCGCCCCCACCCCAGTATAGTCCCAGTAAGCGAAATTATGTTGAAAGATGTCTAAAATACTTATCTTCCAGACTTTGAAGTTAGGCTCAATTTAAGTTATGAATGAAAGGTGAAAATATGTATTTTCCAGGCATTGGCATCAGGTTCATTTTCAGTTCTGAATTAATGTTGAAAATACATCATTTATAGACATACACCACCGTCCAAAAGTTTGGTGTCACTTAGAAATGTCCTTGTTTTCGAAAGAAAAACTTTTTTTTTTGTCCATTAAAATAACATAAAATTGATCAGAAATACAGTGTAGATGTTAATGTTGTAAATAACTATTGTAGCTGGAAACTACAATGGCACGCCGTGTTAGCTAATCCAAGTTTATCATTTCTAAAGGCTAATTGATCATTAGAAAACCATTTTGCAATTACGTTAGCACAGCTGAAAACTGTTGTGTTGAGCAACACGCTCTACTGTGTGTTGAACAGTGTATCTACTATGTGTTGTATTGAGCAGTGTTTCTACTGTGTGTTGAGCAGTGTCTCTACTGTGTGTTGAGCTGTGTATCTACTGTGTGTCATATCGAGCAGTGTCTCTACTGTGTGATGAGCAGTGTCTCTACTGTGTGTTGAGCGGTGTATCTACTGTGTGTCAAATTAAGCAGTGTCTCTACTGTGTGTCGTATTGAGCAGTGTCTCTACTATGTGTTGTGTTGAGCAGTATCTCTACTGTGTATTGACCAGTGTATCTACTGTGTGTTGTATTGAGCAGTGTCTCTACTGTGTGTTCTGTTGAGCAGTGTCTCTACTGTGTGCTGAGCAGTGTCTCTACTGTGTGTTGAGCAGTGTCTCTACTCTTTGTTGTGTTGAGCAGTGCTTCGACTGTGCGTTGTATTGAGCAGTGTCTCTACTGTGTGTTGTGTTGAGCAGTGTCTCTACTGTGTCTTGAGCAGTGTCACTACTGTGTGTTGTGTTGAGCAGTGTCTCTACTGTGTGGTGTGTTGAGCAGTGTCTCTACTGTGTGTTGTGTTGAGCAGTGTCTCTACTGTGTGTCATATTGAGCAGTGTCTCTACTGTGTGTTGAGCAGTGTCTCTACTGTGTGTTGAGCAGTGTCTCTACTATGTGTTGAGCAGTGTCTCTACTGTGTGTTGTGTTGAGCAGTGTCTCTACACTCTGTCGTGTTGAGCAGTGTCTCTACTGTGTGTTGAGGAGTTTCTCTACTGTGTGTTGTGTTGAGCAGTGTCTCTACTGTGTGTCGTACTGAGCAGTGTATCTACTGTGTTTTGTGTTGAGCAGTGTCTCTACTGTGTTTTGTGTTGAGCAGTGTCTCCACTGTGTGTCGTACTGAGCAGTGTATCAACTGTGTTTTGTGCTGAGCAGTGTCTCTACTGTGTTTTGTGTTTCAGCATTGTCTCTACTGTGTGTCGTACTGAGCAGTGTCTGTACTGTTTTTTGTGTTGAAAAGTTTCTCTACTGTGTGTTGTGTTGAGCAGTGTCTCTACTGTGTGTTGAGCAGTGTCTCTACTGTGTGTTGTATTGAGCAGTGTCTCTACTGCATGTTGTGTTGAGCAGTGTCTCTACTGTGTGTTGTATTGAGCAGTGTCTCTACTGTGTGTTGTGTTGAGCAGTGTCTCTACTGTGTGTTGTGTTGAGCAGTGTCTCTACTGTGTGTTGAGCATTTTCTCTACTGGGTGTTGAGCATTTTCTCTACTGGGTGTTGAGCAGTGTCTTAACTGTGTGTTGAGCAGTGTCTCTACTGTGTGTTTTATTGAGCAGTGTCTCTACTGTGTGTCGTATTGAGCAGTGTCTCTACTTGTGTTGTGTTGAACAGTGTCTCTGCTGTGTGTTGTATTGAGCAGTATCTCTACTGTGTGTCGTATTGAGCAGTGTCTCTACTTGTGTTGTATTGAGCAGTGTCTCTACTTTGTGTTGAGCAGTGTCTCTACTGTGTGTTGTATTGAGTAGTGTCTCTACTGTGTGTCGTATTGAGCAGTATCTCTACTGTGTGTTGTATTGAGAAGTATCTCTACTGTGTGTCGTATTGAGCAGTGTCTCTACTGTGTGTCGTATTGAGCAGTGTCTCTACTGTGTGTTGTGTTGAGCAGTGTCTCTACTGTGTGTTGTATTGAGCAGTATCTCTACTGTGTGTCGTATTGAGCAGTGTCTCTACAGTGTATTGTGTTGAGCAGTGTCTCTACTGTGTGTTGTGTTCAGCAGTGTCGCTACTGTGTGTTGTGTTGAACAGTGTCTCTACTGTGTGTTGAGCTGTGTCTCTACTGTGTGTTGTGTTGAGCTGTGTATCTACTGTGTGTCATATTGAGAAGTGTCTCTACTGTGTGTTGTGTTGAGCAGTGTCTCTAATGTGTGTTGAGCAGTGTCTCTACTGTGTGTTGAGCAGTGTCTCTACTGTGTGTTGAGCAGTGTCTCTACTGTGTGTCATATTGAGAAGTGTCTCTACTGTGTGTTGTGTTGAGCAGTGTCTCTAATGTGTGTTGAGCAGTGTCTCTACTGTGTGTTGAGCAGTGTCTCTACTGTGTGTTGAGCAGTGTCTCTACTGTGTGTTGAGCAGTGTCTCTACTGTGTTTTGTATTGAGCAGTGTTTCTACTGTGTGTTGTATTGAGCAGTGTCTCTACTGTGTGTTGTGTTGAGCAGTGTCTCTACTGTGTGTTGAACAGGTTCTCTACTGTGTGTTGTAATGAGCAGTGCCTCTACTGTTTGTTGAGCAGTGTCTCTACTGTGTGTTGTATTGAGCAATGTTTCTACTGTGTGTTGTGTTGAGCAGTGTCTCTACTGTGTGTTGTGTTGAGCAGTGTATCTACTGTGTGCTGTATTGAGCAGTGTCTCTACTGTGTGTTGAGCAGTGTTTCTACTGTGTGTTGTATTGAGCAGTGTCTCTACTGTGTGTTGTATTGAGCATTGTCTCTACTGTGTGTTGAGCAGTGTCTTTACTGTGTGTTGTATTGAGCAGTGTCTCTACTGTGTGTTGTATTGAGCATTGTCTCAATACCCAGATACCACTAGGCTAGTAGACTGGTAAGACCTACCCAGATACCACTAGACTAGTAGACAGACATGGCAGCTCTGTTTCTAGCTCCAACTTTGCTGTATTTCGTTTTTTTGTGTGTTATTACTTACATTATTAGCCCAGAATGTTTTTCGTGTTATTACATACAGATGGAAACAACCTTCGGATATCAGTGGCGGTAACTCACCAGCATTACTACCAGAAGTACCTCTTTCTCGTATTGAAGCCTTTGTTCGTACCCCCAGGGCAATTTAACTTAAACAAGAAGCTGTTCCAAGATGCCGCCGGTGGAGGAGAAGAGGTATTCGGAGTGGACTTCTAGTCTGATTTAGAAGGCGTGCACACCATCCATCAGTCCTTGGACAGTAAAGTAGACACACTCAGGGCGAGGATATCCTTCCAGAGAGACATCAGGAACTGTAACATACTCATGGGTCTCTTTAGATATACTGTCCCCGTCCATACAGCCAGCTGGGTTCTCAGTACATCTCACAGACTGGAGTAAAGAACTCTCAGGAAGAAGAAGGGGGGTGGTGTATGTTTCATGATTAACTACTCATGGTGTGATTGTGAAACATACAGAAACTCAAGTCCTTTTGTTCACCCAACCTAGAATACCTTACAATCAAATGCCTACCGTATTACCTCCCAAGAGAATTCTCTTTGGTTATAGTAACAGCTGTGTATAATCCCCCTCAAGCCGATACCACAACGGCCATCAAGGAACTACACTGGACTTTGTGCAAACTGGAAACCACATATCCTGAGGCCGCGTTTATTGAAGCTGGGGATTTGAGGAAATTTTGAGGAAAACGCTACCGAAGTTTTAACAACACTGTCTGTAGTACTCGCGCTACAAAAACACTCAACCATTCCGCTACACCCGTAATAACATCTGCTAAATATGTATGTGTATTTGACAAATAACATTTGATTTGATTTGATTACAATTAAAAGAAGCGTCCATCAATCTACTCTCTGACCTTATTTATTTTAGGGAAAGTGATTTACAAAAGTAAACCTTCAATAGTGAACATACTAGCACTAGTATAACTACTGTTCACAGTCTGCACAAATAAAGCTAAAAAGAAAGGTTTTCGCTGCTGGTCATTTGAGTCAAGTGCAGGAGCGCAGAGAATAGGTGATCAGGCGACTTTATTAGCCAAGAGCCCCCAAATAGACGGGCGCAAAATACCGTCAATAATAATACAAACAGGTTCACCAAACAATAACCCCAAATAGGGTACAGGCAATACCAGGGTGAAAACCCAGACTGGCGCGAATAAACAAAAACAACACAAAACAATTCTACACAAAGACATGGGGGGAACAGAGGAATATATATATTCAGTGTGATTAGGGAATGTAAACCAGGTGTGCAGGGAAACAAGACAAAACAAATGGAACAATGAAAAATGGAGCTGAAATGACTAGAAGGCCGGTGACGTCGGACACCGAACGCCGCCCGAACAAGGAGGGGAGCCGACTTCGGCGGAAGTCGTGACAGACACCTATCATTATTCTTGGCTAGCGAGGTCACAATCTCATTTGGAACATTTGTCTTGAAAAGAGAGTATCCTATTTTGAGTTGTAAAAAATGGTATTCTCAAAATTACATACTTTACAAAAAGGAATGCAATTAATACAATGCTTTAAAACTCCACCTGAAAAATGCCCATCATTCACGTTTTATGGAGGTAATGGAATTATGCCAAGCCAGTATCTAATGGAAATAGCAATGCATGGAAAACTTGATCAGTATACAGTGCCTTGCGAAAGTATTCGGCCCCCTTGAACTTTGCGACCTTTTGCCACATTTCAGGCTTCAAACATAAAGATATAAAACTGTATTTTTTTGTGAAGAATCAACAACAAGTGGGACACAATCATGAAGTGGAACGACATTTATTGGATATTTCAAACTTTTTTTGTTCCACAGATTCTGTATGTTATAAACCTCGCTCCCCTCGGATGCATAGAGCAAACACTTGAAATTATAATAGCCTATCTAATAGGCCCAATTAAATGAGAGATGTGCATGGTCATTTGTTGTATGGCTACTTCGGGAATATCAACTCATCATGGTCATAAAAGGTGAGTCATTTATTCTGCAATTTTTATCATAATAAATAATACATTGAACATAGGACTACACTATAAAGTGTTTTCAGAAAGTAGTCAGACCCCTTCACTTTTTCCACATTTTGTTGCGTTACAGCCTTATTCTAAAATGTATACAATATGTTTTTTACTCATTAGTCTATACACAAAATAATGACAAAGACATTTTTTCAAATGTATGAAATGTATAAAAAATAAAATACAGAAATACCTTATTTACATAACTATAACTCTGACAATGCATGTCAGAGTAAAAAACAAGACACTAGGTCGAAGGAATTGTCCGTAAAGCTCAGAGATTGTGTTGAGGCACAAATCTCTGGAAGGGTACCAAAAAATGTCTGCAGTATTGAAAGTTTCCAAGAACACAGTGGCCTCCATCATTCGTAAATGGAAGAAGTTTGGAACCTCCACAACTCTTCCTAGAGTTGGCCGCCCGGCCAAACTGAGCAATCGGACGAGAAGGGCCTTGGTCAGGGAGGGGAACAAGAACCCGATGGTCACTCTGACCGAGCTCCAGTTCCTCTACGGAGATGGGAGAACCTTCCAGAAGGACAACCATCTCTGCAGCACTCCACCAATCAGGCCTTTATGGTAAAGATTATCTGGTCTGATGAAAGCAAAATTGAACTCTTTGGCCTGACAGCCAATCATCACGCTCATCACCTAGCCAACACCATCCCTACGGTGAAGCATGGTGGTGGCAGCATCATGCTACGGGGATGTTTTTCAGCAGCAGGGACTGGGAGACTAGTCAGGATCAAGGGAAAGATGAATGGAGCAAAGTATACAGAGATCCTTGATGAAAACCTGCTGAGGAGGAGGAGGAGAAAACCAGAGCGCTGAGGACCTCAGACTGGGGCGAAGGTTCACCTTCCAACAGGACAATGACCCTAAGCACACAGCCAAGACAGCTCTATTTCAGCCGCACCCGTTGCTGACAGGTGTATAAAAACGAGCACACAGCCATGCAATCTCCATAGACAAACATTGGCAGTAGAATGGCCTTACTGAAGAGCTCAGTGACTTTCAACGTGACAGCATCATAGGATGCCACCTTTCCAACAAGTCAGTTCGTCAAATTTCTGTCCTGCTAGAGCTGCCCCGGTCAACTGTAAGTGTTGTTATTGTAAAGTGGAAACGTCTAGGAGCAACAACGGCTCAGCCGTGAAGTGGTAGGCAACACAAACTCACAGAATGCTATCATCGAGTGCTGAAGCGCGTAGTGTGTAAAAATTGTCTGTCCTCGGTTGCAACACTGACTACCCGAGTTCCAAACTGCAGCCACACACAAGCCTAAGATCACCATGTGCAATCCCAAGCATCAGCTGGAGTGGTGTATAGCTTGCCACCATTGTACTCTGAAGCAGTGGTAACAAGTTATCTGGAGTGATGAATCACATTTCACCATCTGGCAGGTTGACGGACTAGTCTGGGTTTGGTGGACGCCAGGAGAACACTACCTGCCCCAATTGATAGTGCCAACTGGAAATAAATACAAAGGCCCCTTAGTTCCAGTGAAGAGAAATCTTAACGCAACAGCGTACAATGATATTCTAGACGATTCTGTGCTTCCAACTTTGTGACAACAGTTTGGGGAAGGCCCTTTCCTGTTTCAGCATGACAATGCCCCACTACTCAAAGTGAGGTCCCTACAGAAGTGAAGTGCGTCCAATTAAATGAGAGATGAGACGAATGGTAGCTTATCTTAGGCCTATAGGCTATTTTACGAACATGAAACCAACAGTTAGAAAAGGTGAGTAATGTTTCTGCAATGATCATGAGAAATTAAATAAATCATTGGAAATAGATGCTTATTTCTAATATTTATTTTGCTGTTCTCACTGACGGCAAATTATTGACACCTATGTTATGAATAAGAGTGTTATAACACATTCCCGATTTGAACAGGGATACTACTAGGCTACTACTAGACTACTACCAGGCTACTACTAGGCTACTACTAGACTACTACCAGGCTACTACTAGACTACTACTAGACTACTACCAGGCTACTACTAGGCTACTACTAGACTACTACCAGGCTACTAATAGACTACTACTAGACTACTACCAGGCTACTAATAGACTACTACTAGACTACTACCAGGCTACTACTAGACTACTACTAGACTACTACCAGGCTACTACTAGGCTACTACTAGACTACTATCAGGCTACTACTAGACTACTACTAGACTACTACCAGGCTACTACCAGACTACTACCAGGCTACTAATAGACTACTACTAGGCTGCTACTACTAGACTACCATGCTACTACTAGACTACTAATAGACTACTACTAGGCTGCTACTACTAGGCTACAACTAGACTTCTACTAGACTACTAGACTACTACTAGACAACTACCAGACTAAAACTAGACTACAACTACACTCCTAGGCTACTACTAGGCTACTACTAGACAACTACTAGACTACTAGACTACTACCAGACTAAAACTAGACTACAACTACACTCTTAGGTTACTCTTAGGCTACTACTAGGCTACTACTAGGCTACTACTAGACAACTACTAGACTACTACAAGACTACTACTAAGCTACTACTAGACTACTACTAGACTACTACCAGGCTACTACTAGACTACTAATAGACTACTACTAGGCTACTACTACTCGGCTACTACCAGGCTACTACTAGACTACTAATAGACTACAACTAGGCTGCTACTACTAGGCTACTACTAGACTACTAGACTGCTACCAGACCATTACCAGACTAAAACTAGACTACAACTACACTCCTAGGCTACTACTAGGCTACTACTAGACAACTAATAGACTACTAGACTACTACCAGACTACTACCAGACTAAAACTAGACTACAACTACACTCTTAGGCTACTATTAGGCTACTACTAGGCTACTACTAGACTACTACTAGGCTACTACAAGACAACTACTAGACTACTACAAGACTACTACTAAGCTACTACTAGACTACTACTAGACTACTGCCAGACTACTACTAGGCGACTACTAGACTACTACTAGACAACTACTAGACTACTAACAGGATACTAATAGACTACTATGAAACTACAACTAGACTACTACCAGGCTATTACTATACTACCAGGCTACTACTAGACTACTACTAGGCTGCTACTAGGCTACTACCAGACTACTACCAGCCTACTACTAGACTACTACAGCATCTTTACATAGATCCTGATGTCTTTACATAGATACTGGTGTATTTACATAGATACTGGTGTCTTTATGTAGATACTGGTGTCTTTACGTAGATACTGATGTCTTTACATGGACACTGATGTCTTTACATAGATACTGGTGTCTTTACATAGATACTGGTGTCTTTACATAGATACTGATGTCTTTACGTAGACACTGATGTCTTTACGTAGATACTGATGTCTTTACGTAGATACTGATGTCTTTACGTAGATACTGGTGTCTTTACATAGATACTGGTGTCTTTACATAGATACTGGTGTCTTTACATAGATACTGGTGTCTTTATGTAGATACTGGTGTCTTTACATAGATACTGGTGTCTTTACATAGATACTGATGTCTTTACGTAGATACTGGTGTCTTTACATAGATACTGGTGTCTTTACATAGATACTGGTGTCTTTACATATATACTGGTGTCTTTACATAGATACTGGTGTCTTTATGTAGATACTGGTGTCTTTACATAGATACTGGTGTCTTTACATAGATACTGATGTCTTTACATAGATACTGGTGTCTTTACATAGATACTGGTGTCTTTACGTAGATACTGTTGTCTTTACATAGATACTGGTGTCTTTATGTAGATACTGGTGTCTTTACATAGATACTGGTGTCTTTACATAGATACTGGTGTCTTTACGTAGACACTGATGTCTTTACATAGACACTGATGTCTTTACATAGATAATGATGTCTTTACATAGATACTGGTGTCTTTACATAGATACTGGTGTCTTTACATAGATACTGATGTCTTTACATAGACACTGGTGTCTTTACGTAGATACTGGTGTCTTTACGTAGATACTGATGTCTTTACGTAGATACTGGTGTCTTTACGTAGATACTGGTGTCTTTACGTAGATACTGGTGTCTTTACGTAGATACTGATGTCTTTACATAGACACTGGTGTCTTTACGTCGATACTGATGTCTTTACGTAGATACTGATGTCTTTACGTAGATACTGGTGTCTTTACGTAGATACTGATGTCTTTACGTAGATACTGGTGTCTTTACGTAGATACTGATGTCTTTACATAGACACTGGTGTCTTTACGTAGATACTGGTGTCTTTACGTAGATACTGATGTCTTTACGTAGATACTGGTGTCTTTACGTAGATACTGGTGTCTTTACGTAGATACTGGTGTCTTTACGTAGATACTGATGTCTTTACATAGACACTGGTGTCTTTACGTCGATACTGATGTCTTTACGTAGATACTGATGTCTTTACGTAGATACTGGTGTCTTTACGTAGATACTGATGTCTTTACGTAGATACTGGTGTCTTTACGTAGATACTGATGTCTTTACATAGACACTGGTGTCTTTACATAGATACTGATGTCTTTACGTAGATACTGGTGTCTTTACATAGATACTGGTGTCTTTACATAGATGCTGGTGTCTTTACGTAGATACTGATGTCTTTACGTAGATGCTGGTGTCTTTACGTAGATACTGGTGTCTTTACGTAGATACTGGTGTCTTTACGTAGATACTGATGTCTTTACATAGACACTGGTGTCTTTACGTCGATACTGATGTCTTTACGTAGATACTGATGTCTTTACGTAGATACTGGTGTCTTTACGTAGATACTGATGTCTTTACGTAGATACTGGTGTCTTTACGTAGATACTGATGTCTTTACATAGACACTGGTGTCTTTACATAGATACTGATGTCTTTACGTAGATACTGGTGTCTTTACATAGATACTGGTGTCTTTACATAGATGCTGGTGTCTTTACGTAGATACTGATGTCTTTACGTAGATGCTGGTGTCTTTACGTAGATACTGGTGTCTTTACGTAGATACTGGTGTCTTTACGTAGATACTGATGTCTTTACGTATATACTGATGTCTTTACGTAGACACTGATGAACTATTCTGTTTTAGCACTTATTCTCTCAAAGTCCTGTATTATTTTATAAATGTACTAATCATATTATAAAGCAGTGGTCTCCAAGGCATTCCTAGTCGATCGCCAAACATTTATGTAAAAAAACTAATGATAAGGCATTCCTACTTGTTTCAGCTGCACGGTGTACGCCGGGTAGTTGAAGTGTTCCCATTTTGAACCATTTCATGTGTCTGAAGGTACAAAATGCCCACTCGGCGTGCCCGGAGAGGAAATCAAGTGGACCTGTACTGCTAGCCAATCGAATTGCTCAGATCACCGTGTGTCTGCAGCTTCCTTGAGCGCACAGTAAAGCAAATTGATACTGTGATTTCAAAACATCTAAAACCATGACTCAACAGACTGTCAACGAATACATCAAAGAGCTGCTGTTATTATGACTGAGTTCATGTTTAAGGCCTAGATTCAATCAGATCAAGCGTTAACCGGCGATAGCCGACACCGGCATAGCTGATGTTTTGGCTGTGTCAGAGATGGAACTGTGTTGGAGCTGTCAAATCGGTGAGCAGCTGGTCTTGTGATCATTGTCACGAAGCCACACCCGTCCCACTCGCGTTAGAAGTTCAGAATGAGAAAGTGTAGGCTATATAGAAATGATGAAGCTCAAATTTAAAATCATTAAACAAAATAACTGAGGTGTAGATTACATCTCATATTCCAGTGTTCGAACTTGTAAACAAGGATGCATGAGATTTCTCTGAATGCGACTCCATGCAGCCAATAGCAACATCCACTTTAGGTATCGTGTCTGGAGCCGCTTGTGGATTTGACAGCTCTACCGCAATTCCAGCCCCGACACTGCCAAAAGAACCGCTATGCGGATGTCGGCTAAAGTTTTTATTCAGGACTGTCAACACTTTTTATTCAACACTTTTATAACCATGAAATGAGCTTCTCCCCTCGTGCTGCAACCAACACTGCAGCTTCAATGAAGTGTTTCGATCTGCTTGCAACTGTTATTATTAGCAGCGGTGTGTTTTTTAATATCAAGGAATATTTCACTTTCTCAGTAACAACATGTCAGAAATAACGTGGTGTGACTCGAGTTTCACCATAGGCTGGAAAACAGTGTCCCCTTTTTATTCCGTCTTAGCGGAGCTGAGGGGAGAGATGTGTTATTACATACAGCTGGGTATTTTAATTAACAAAGCAAATTTAAGGAAAATGATACCTAACCTCGATCAGCATATTGACTGTAACACACACGCTGGAAAAACACTGGACCATTGCTACTCTAACTTCCGGGATGCATACAAGGCCCTCCCCCGCACTGACCACGACTCCATTTTGCTCCTCCCTTCCTATAAGCAGAAACTCAAACAGGAATCCCCCGTGCTAAGGACTATTCAACGCTGGTCTGACCAGTCAGAATCCACGCATCAACATTGTTTTGATTACACGGAGTGGGATATGTTCTGGCTAGCTTCCGAGAATAATATTGACGTGTACACTGAGATGATTACTGCTTTCATCAAGAAGTGAATTGGAGACGTTGTACCCACTGACTAATAAAACCTACCCTAATGAGAAACCGTGGATAGATAGTAGCATTCGCGCTAAACTGAAAGCACAAAAGCACCGCATTTAACCATGGCAGAGTGATGGGGAATATGGCAGAATATTAACATAGTCGTTCCCTCTGCAATGCAATCAAACAGGCAAAACGTCAAAATCGAGACAAAGTGGAGTCGCAATTCAACATCTTAGACACAAGACGTATGTCGCAGGGTTTACAGTCAATCACGGACTACAAAAGGAAAACCAGCCACTTCGGGGACACCGACATCTTGCTGCCAGACAAGCTAAACACTTTCTTTGCCTGCTTTGAGGATGACACAGTGCCACTGACTCAGCCAGCTACCAAAGACTGTGGGCTCTCCTTCTCCGTGGCCGACGTGAGTAAGATATTTAAACGTGTTAACCCTCGCAAGGCTGCCGGTCCAGACGGCATCCCTAGCTGTGTCCTCAGAGCATGTGCAGACCGGCTGGCTGTTGTGTTTAAGGACATATTCAATCTCTCCTTATCCCAGTCTGTTGTCCCCACATGCTTCAAGATGGCCACCATTGTTCCTGTACCCAAGAATGCAAAGGTAACTGAACTAAATTACTAACGCCCCATAGCACTCACTTCTGTCATCATGAATTGCTTTGAGAGGCTAGTTAAGGGTCATATCACCTCCACCTTACCTGTCACCCTAGACCCACATCAATTTGCTTATTGCCCCAATAGGTCCACAGACGATACAATCACCATCACACTGCACACTGCCCTATCCCATCTGGACAAGAGGAATACCTATGAAAGAATGCTGTTCATTGACTACAGCTCAGCATTCAACACCATAGGGGTCTCAACCCCTCCCTGTGTAACTGGGTCCTGGACTTCCTGACGGGCCACCCTCAGGTGGTGAAGGTAGGAAACAACATCTCCACTACACTGACCCTCAACACAGGGGCCCCACAAGGGTGCGTGCTCAGCCCCCTCCTTTACTCCCTGTTCACCCATGACTGCGTGGCCATGCACGCCTCCAATTCAATCATCAAGTTTGCAGACGACACAACAGTAGTAGGCTCAATTACTAACAACGACAAGACAGCCTACAGGAAGGAGGTGAGGGCTCTCGGAGTGTGGTGTCAGGAAAATATCCTCTCACTCAAAGTCACTCAAAGTCAACAAAACAAATGAGATGATTGTGGACTTCAGGAAACAGCAGTGGGAGCACCACTCCATCCACATCGACGGGACAGTAGTGGAGAAGGTGGAAAGTTCCTCAGCGTCACTGATCAACTGACATTTTCAACCAACACATACTGTGCGCCTCTTCAACCTCGGGAGGCTGAAGAAATTTGGCTGGTCAACTATAACCCTCACAAACTTACAGATGCACAATTGAGAGCATCCTGTCGGGCTGTATCACCACCTGTTACGACAACTGCACCACCCACAACTGCAGGGCTCTCCAGAGGGTGGTGCGGTCTGCACAATGCCACACCGGGGGAAAGCTACCTGCCCTCCAGGACACCTACAGCACCCGATGTCACAGGAAGGCCAAAAAAGATCATCAAGGACAACAACCACCCGAGCCACTGCCTGTTCACCACGCTGTTCACCACGCTGCCATTCAGAAGGCGAGGTCAGTACAGGTGCATCAAAGCAGGGACCAAGAGACTGAAAAACAGCTTCTATCTCAAGGCCATCAGACTGTTAAACAGTAATCACTAACACAGAGAAGCTGCTGCCAACATACGGAATTTAAATCATTGACCACTTTAATAACTGGAACACTAGTCACTATAATAATTCAATTTTAATAATGTTTACATATCTTGCATTACTTATCTCATATTTATATACTGTATTCTATACTATCTATTGCATCTTAGCCTATGTGCTCTGACATTACTCATCCATATATTTATATATTCTTATTCCATTCCTTTACTTAGACTTGTGTGTATTAGGTGGTTGTTGTGGAATTGTTAGATATTACTTGTTAGATATTGCTGCACTGTCGGAAGTAGAAGCACAAGTATTTCGCTAAACTGCCAATAACATCAGCTAACCATGTGTATGTGACCAATACATTTGATTTGATTTGAGCACACACACAAACAGACACTCGGTGGGGGGAATGCTTTAATAAACCCACAGTAACATTTCTACGGGGCATCTCGAGACCAAGCCAGGAAAAAGATGAGTGTACCTGCCCTGGGACAAGGGTGGGGAGGGGCGGAGAGAAGGGAAAGACAGAAAGAGAAGGATAAAGAGAAACGGAGAGAGAGAAGAGTATCTTAGAATCAGTGAAGCCAAGGGCACTCTCCTTCTGTTCACTCTCTCTCTCTGTCACTCTCTCTCCCTGTCACACTCTCTCTCTCTCTCTCTCTCTCTCTCTCTCTGTCACTCTCCCTCTCTCTCTCATCACTCTCTTCATCACTCACTCTCTCTCTCTCTCTCTCTCTCTGTCACTCTCCCTCTCTCTCCATAATCTTCTCTCCCTCTCTCTCACTCTCTCAAATTCAAATTCAAGCTGCTTTATTGGCATGACAAAACATTATATCAATATTGCATTGTATATACATTGTAATAAAATAATGGAGAATAAAGAATAATACAATTAAATGGTAGCAAATAATAATACAAATCTCTCTCTCTCCATCACTCTTTCTCTAAATAAATAAATACAGGTTGTATTTACAATGGTGGTTGTTCTTCACTGGTTGCCCTTTTCTTGTGGTAACAGGTCACATCTTGCTGCTGTGATGGCACACTGGTATTTCAACCAATAGATATGAGTTTATCAAAATTGGGTTTGTTTTCAAATTCTTTGTGGATCTGTGTAATCTGATGGAAAAATGTGTCTCTAATATGGTCATACATTTGGCAGGAGGTTAGGAAGTGCTACTCAGTTTCCACCTCATTTTGTGGGCAGTGTGCACAAAGCCTGTCTTCTCTTGAAAGCCAGGTCCGGCTTCGGCGGCATTTCTCAATAGCAAGGCTATGCTCACTGAGTCTGTACATAGTCAAAGCTTTCCTTAATTGTTGGTCACAGTGGTCAGGTATTCTGCCACTGTGTACATTCTAGTATTCTAGTTTGCTCAGTATTTTTGTTAATTCTTTCCAATGTGTCAAGTAATTCTCTTTTTGTCTTCTCATGATTTGGTTAGGTCCAATTGTGTTGCTGTCTTGCTGCTCTGTGGAGTCTGTTTGTGTTTGTGAATAGAGCCACAGGACCAGCTTGCTTAGGGGACTCTTCTCCAGGTTCATCTCTCTGTAGGAGATGGCTTTGTTATGGAAGGCTTGGGAATCACTTCCTTTTAGGTGGTTGTAGAATTTAATAACGGCTCTTTTCTGGATTTTGATCATTAGCGGGTATCGGCCTAATTCTGCTCTGCATGCATTATTTAGTGTTTTATGTTGTACACAGAGGATAATTTTGCAGAATTCTGCATGCCGAGTCTCAATTTGGTTTTTGTCCCATTTTGTGAATTCTCGGTTTGTGAGCGGACCCCAGACCTCACAAACATAAAGTTTAATGGGTTCTATAACTGATTCAAGTATTTTTAACCAGATCCTAATTGGTACGTCAAATGTTATGTTCCTTTTGATGGCACAGAAGGCCATTCTTGCCTTGCCTCTCAGATCTTTCACAGCTTTGTGAAAGTTACCTGTGGCACTGATGTTTAGGAAGAGGTATGTATACTTTTTTGTGTGCTCTAGGGCAATGGTACCTAGATGGAATTTGTATTTGTGGTCCTGGCAACTGAACCTTTTTTGGAACACCAAGGTCTGACAGAATCTATGCAGAAGATCTAGGTGCTAATGTAGGCCTCTCTTGTTTGTGGACGGAAGCACCAGATCATCAGCAAACAGTAGACAGGTTCTAGTATGGTGAGGCAGACAGTTCTAGTTCCCTCGCCAATTCAGTGATGTTGAAGAGGGTGGGGCTTAAGCTGCATCCCTGTCTCACCCCCCGGCCATGTGGAAAGAAATGTGTGTGTTTTTTGCCAATTTTAACCACACACTTGTTGTTTGTGTACATGGATTTTATAATGTCGTATGTGTTTCCCCCAACACCACTTTCCATCAATTTGTATAGCAGACCCTCTTGCCAAATTGTGTCGAAAGCTTTTTGAAATCAGCAAAGCATGAGAAGACTTTGCCTTTGTTTTGGTTTGTTTGTCAATTAGGGTGTGCAGGGTGAATACATGGTCTGTCATATAGTAATTTGGTAAAAAGCCAATTTGACATTTGCTCAGTACATTGTTTTTGCTGAGAAAATGTATGAGCCTGCTGTTAATATTAATGCAGAGGATTTTCCCAAGGTTGCTGTTGACGCATATCCCACAGTAGTTATTGGGGTCAAATTTGTCTCCACTTTTGTATGTTTTTGGTTGGATAGGTTTCACAATTTCTTTCTAGGTTAATGCATTCTTCATCAAACCATTCTTCATCAAACCATTTATCATTGTTGTTCATTTTCTTAGGTTGTCTGCTTGACATTTTTAGATTTGATAGGGAAGCTGAGAAGTCAAATATATAAGTAGGAGCTGTTTCGAAGCATTTTGGACGTAGACTTGGCGCTCCGGTACCGCTTGCCATGCGGTAGCAGAGAGAACAGTCAATAACTAGGGTGGCTGGAGTCTTTGACAATTTTTAGGGCCTTCCTCTGACACCACCTGGTATAGAGGTCCAGGAGGTCCTGGATGGCAGGAAGCTTGGCCCCAGTGATGTGCTGGGCCGTACGCACTACCCTCTGTAGTGCCTTGCGGTTGGAAGCCGAGCAGTTGCCAAACCAGGCAGTGATGCAACCCGGCAGGGTGCTCTCGATGGTGCAGCTGTAAAACCTTTTGAGGATCTGAAGACCCATGTTAAATCTTTTCAGTCTCCTGAGGGGGAATAGATTTTGATGTGCCCTCTTCACGACTGTCTTGGTGTTCTTGGACCATGTTAGTTTGATGGTGATGTGGACGCCAAGGAACTTGAAGCTCTCAATCTGCTCCACTACAGCCCTGTCGATGAGAATGGGGGTGTGCTCGGTCCTCCTTACCCTGTAGTCCACAATCACCTCTTTTGTCTTGATCACGTCCTTGCACCACACGGTCAGGTCTCTGACCTCCTCCCTATAGGCTGTCTCATCATTGTCGGTGGTCAGGCCTACCACTGTTGTGTCACTCTCTCTCTCCATCACTCACTCACTCTCTCTCCATCACTCTCTCTCTCTCTTTCTCCATCACTATATCTCTCTCCATCAATCACTCTCTCTCATCATTCTCTCTCTCCATCACTCAGTCTCTTTCTCTATCATTTATTTCTCTCTCCATCACTCCCTCTCTCCATCTCTCTCCATCACTCTCTCTCAATCACTATCTCTCTCCATCTCTCTCTCTCTCTCTCTCTCTCTCTCTCTCTCTCTCTCTCTCACTCCATCTCTCTCTCTCTCTCATCTCTCTCTCTCCATCTTTCTCTCCATCTCTCCTTCTGTCATTCCCTCCTTCCATTAGCCAGGCAGAGCCATGACAATAACCACTGATATATTGTGAGTAGAAAATAACCAATCACTTTAATAACATTTCATGCTATCTCTGCTTCCACAGACCCAAACACACACACACACCACACACACCCAGGGATAGACAGGCACACACACACACACACACACACAGATAGACAGGCACACAGACACACAGACAGACAGACACACACGGCGCCTGGACGTATTGTGAGTAGAAAAGACCCAATCACTTTAATAACATTTCATGCTATCTCCGATTTCACAGACCCACACACAAAGACACAAACACACACACACACACACACACAGGCAGACAGACAGACAGAGACAGACAGGCAGACAGGCAGGCAGGCAGGCAGGCAGGCAGGCAGGCAGGCAGGCAGACAGACAGACAGACAGACAGACAGACAGACAGACAGACAGGCAGGCAGGCAGGCAGGCAGGCAGGCAGGCAGGCAGACAGGCAGGCAGACAGGCAGGCAGGCAGACAGGCAGGCAGACACTGCGCCTGGAATCTGTCCTTCACCAGCGGAGAACACAGGCTGTCATTTCAGACCAAACAGTGGAAATGCAGAGTGCAACCAATCCGATTGGATAAACTGTGGAATAATGTAATTGTGGAGGACAGAGAGGCAGAGAGGGGTAGATATGATGATGACTTACTATGCACAGAGGCGTATCAGACTGGCCCTCCTCAAAAATATGTATTTATAAAGTGTGTGTGTGAACCTTGAGTGTGTCTCAAATCTGACTAATGTGTCAGAACAGACCCATCTGTTCACCACTCACCCCAGGGTGTGTGTGTGTGTGTGTGTGTGTGTGTGTGTGTGTGTGTGTGTGTGTGTGTGTGTGTGTGTGTGTGTGTTTGTGTGTGTGTGTGTGTGTGTGTGACGTAGAACATGTCAGTGAGTGCACTTTGAGAGGAGATGGGGTGACTATTCTATTGAAAAACTACAATCCCACAAACATTTTCCACAGGGAAAAAATATTTATCAATATGCGATTTCTGGTGGACCTTTATCATGGTAGCTGGTGGTAATGGGAATACTCTGGAATGCAGCAAAGTGAATGGCATAAATAAACCATACAGTTGTGAGGGAAACCAGGTTAACAACATGTACATTGAACATAACACTGTGGCTTAAACAATAGTAGAAATCAGTGCTACTCTGAATGTGACAAAACAATAGTCTAATGTGAACTCTACTGAGATAGAAGGAGGGAGGGAGGGAGATAGAGGAGGGGGGTCAAGGGAGGAAATCTAGGGAACTCACAGAGATAGTGGAACATCATAGACTCCACAATAAACTAAGTGCCGTGTCTGACGGTGATACAGCCACTGTTCTCTCCACGACACAGCCAGGGTATACAGTGGCTTGTGAAAGTACTTGGCATTTCTTCCTAAACTCAGCAAAAAAAGAAATGTCCTCTCGCTGTCAACTGTGTTTATTTACAGCACACTTAACATGTGTAAATATTTGTATGAACATAACAACAAGATTCAACAACTGAGAAATAAACTGAACAAGTACCACAGGCATGTTGTTACTCCCTGACCTTAGAGATCCTTTTTATTCTCTATGTTTGGTTAGGTCAGGGTGTGACTCGGGTGGGCAATCTATGTGTTCTATTTCTTTGTGTTTGGCCGTGTGTGGTTCCCAATCAGAGGCAGCTGTACCACATGAGGGAGGAGGATGTCTTCCCTGTAACGCACAGCACAGCGTTGAGATTGCCTGCAATGACAACAAGCTCAGTCCGATGATACTGTGACACAGCGTCCCAGACCATGACAGACCCTCCACCTTCAAATCGATCCCGCTCCAGAGTACAGGCCTCGGTGTAACGCTCATTCCTTCGGTGATAAACGCGAATACGACCATCACCCCTGGTGAGACAAAACTGCAACTCGTCAATGAAGAGCACTTTTTGCCAGTCCTGTCTGGTCCAGTGGCGGTGGGTTTGTGACCATAGGCGATGTTGTTGCTGGTGATATCTGGTGAGGACCTGCCTTACTACAACAGGCCTACAAGCCCTCAGTCCAGTGTCTCTCAGCCTATTGCAGACAGTCTGAGCACTGATGGAGGGATTGTGCATTCCTGGTGTAACTCGAGCAGTTGTTGTTGCCATCCTGTACCTGTCCCACAGGTTTAATGTTCGGATGTACTGATCCTTTGCAGGTGTTGTTACATGTGGTCTGCCACTGTGAGGACGATCAGCTGTCCGTCCTGTCTCCCTGTAGCGCTGTCTTAGGCGTCTCACAGTACGGACATTGCAATTTATTGCCCTGGCCAAATCTGCAGTCCTTATGCCTTCTTGCAGCATGCCTATGGCACGTCCACGCAGATGAGCAGGGACCCTGGGCATCTTTCTTTTGGTGTTTTGAGAGTCAGTAGAAAAGCCTCTTTAGTGTCCTAAGTTTTCATAACTGTGACCTTAATTGCCTACCGTCTGTAAGCTGTTAGTGTCTTAACGACCATTCCACAGGTGCATGTTCATTAATTGTTTATGGTTCATTAAACAAGCATGGGAAACAGTGTTAAAATCCAATGAAAATCTGTGAAGTTATTTGGATTTTCACTAATTACCTTTGAAAGACAGGGTCCTGAAAAAGGGATGTTTCTTTTTTGCTGAGTTTATTTTGTTGCCTTAGATCATGTATCATTTGATTTACACAGGGAATTCATAGCAAAGGGGATGAATACATATGCACACACCAGTTTTCAGGGTTTTTTCCCGTAATTTCTTCTTGAAACAAGTTATTTTTTCATTTCACTTCAGCAATTTGGACTATTTTGTGTATTTCCATTACATTAAAAAATTAAAATCTATTTAAATTACAGGTTGTAATGCAACAAAATAGGAAAAATGCCAAGGGGGATGAATACTTTTGCAAGGCACTGTATATTGAGCCACAGCCATTCACCCTCTCAGTTATTATTTTAGCCACAGCCATTTACCCTCTCAGTTATTATTTTAGCCACAGCCATTCACCCTCTCAGTTATTATTTTAGCCACAGCCATTCACCCTCTCAGATATTATTTTAGCCACAGCTATTTACCCTCTCAGTTATTATTTTAGCCACAGCCATTCACCCTCTCAGTTATTATTTTAGCCACAGCCATTCACCCTCTCAGTTATTATTTTAGCCACAGCCATTTACCCTCTCAGTTATTATTTTAGCCACAGCCATTTACCCTCTCAGTTATTATTTTAGCCACAGCCATTCACCCTCTCAGTTATTATTTTAGCCACAGCCATTTACCCTCTCAGTTATTATTTTAGCCACAGCCATTTACCCTCTCAGTTATTATTTTAGCCACAGCCATTTACCCTCTCAGTTATTATTTTAGCCACAGCCATTCACCCTCTCAGTTATTATTTTAGCCACAGCCATTCACCCTCTCAGTTATTATTTTAGCCACATCCATTCACTGTCTTAATTACTATCCATATCAAAGCTGTGGGCTCCGCTCCACTTCACTGACTGTTTTCTGTGCAGCGAGAATCTCTCGGTTCTGTTAAATGCTGATGAGGAACATGACTCTGAAGCCTGCTGTAAATACATGAGCCGAAATGCAAGTAGATTCCTAGCCCGTGTGAACGTTAGATCTGAAAGCATTGGATTAGCAGTATGTTAAACCCTGTAGCGCATCTTGTCTTTTGATAGGCTAGCTGGAATTGTTGCCATAATGCTTACTGTCACTGTGACACCCTTTCAGTTCAGATCTGTGTACGGACTGTCTGTCTAGGGGAAGTGTGTAGGGTATAGGGGTTAGGGCTAGGGGTCGATCTGGGATTGGTCAATGAAATAAGAATGGACTGATGCGTTACAATACTGGACACTTCAGATTACCAGACCATGTGACCTGAACTGGACATCTCTTGTTTTACTCAAATTTAAAAAAACAAACATTTAAAAAGAACATTGACAAAATGCAAGGATTCATACAAAACACATTTTTTTTAGAAGACAACTAATTTACAAAACATTCTCCATCACAAAAACCGAGTGAAATGTTTTAGGAGAGCAGTGCTCGGGTGAAATGACTAGCCACATTATTTACACGTTTGCTTCATTTTTGGCCAGATCATTTAGAACACCAACGAAGAAGAAAAGAATGAAGAAATGGTTTGGTGGTGGTGACACTGTGATGAGGTAGAACACAACTAAAAGACTGTTTGTGCCATCATCCCTGCCGCTCACAGACACTCAGGATTCTCCTCACTATCTGTCTCAACTCAGTCTATTCTGTCTGAAGTACTACTAGTTGGTATATGGCAGACAGAGTCCATGATTCATCTATTTGTCAATTTCCAAGCATTCTCTACGCTATGGGACTACTTCGCCCAATGCAGACCGCAGACACACACAGGCGCTGAAGTTAATCCTGACTGTTCTGTGCGATAGCTGAACCTGGAATTTCCTGTGACTGAACACCTTGAGTGTGGAATATACTCCCTCTTTCTACCTACCTCCCTCCCTCTCTTTTTCTCCCTTTCTCCCTTTATCTCTCCATCCCTCCCTCCTTCCTGCTCTTTCTCCCTCTCTCTCTCTCCCTCCCTCCCTCCCTCCCTCCCTCCCTCCCTCCCTCTCTCTCTCTCTCTCTCTCTCTCTCTCTCTCTCTCTCTCTCTCTCTCTCTCTCTCTCTCTCTCTCTCTCTCTCTCTCTCTCTCTCTCTCTCTCTCTCTCTCTCTCTCTCTCTCTCTCTCTCTCTCTCTCTCTCTCTCCCTCCCTCCCTCCCTCCCTCCCTCCCTCCCTCCCTCCCTCCCTCCCTCCCTCCCTCCCTCTATTTCTGTCTGTCTCCTGCCCTCTATCCTTCTTTCTCTCTCTCTATGCATCAACTCTCTCTCTCTTTTATCTGGCTGTGGTTTCATCAGTGTGAACACCTTGAGTAATAGAATTTAGGAATATTCAGCACTTCATTTTTACTGGAGCACGACTAGAAGAGGAGGATAAAAGGATAACCAATACCTCTCCTCTCCTCTCCTCTCCTCTCCTCTCCTCTCCTCTCCTCTCCTCTCCTCTCCTCTCCTCTCCTCTCCTCTCCTCCTCTCCTCTCTTCCTCCTGCTCTGTCCTCCTCCCTCATCCTTGAGCTGTCCTCTGTTATTCTCTTCATGGCTTGTGCGTACGTGGGTGCCCATGTGTGTGTGTGTTGGCTTGTTGATTAGTCATGCTGTGTGAGTGCTACTGAGTCATTCACACACTGGCCAACCCTCCACAGGCCTGGAGAAACACACACACTGGACAACAACTCAACAGGCCTGGTAGCATCCATTCAGCAATGTGGTCCCCACTCATCTTTCTCCTTTAGTTCCATCTTACTGACTTCTCTTTCGTTAGTCACATGACTATCTCTTTTAACAAAACTCCGCCCCCCACACACTCCAAAGTCTCAGACATACACATCCCTAAAGAAAGGTAATAAATACCTGGAGCATGGCTAACATCCTATCAGGCTGGTGGAATATCACTCGCACGCACGCACGCACACACACGCACGCACGCACGCACGCACGCTCGCACACACACACACACACACACACACACACACACACACACACACACACACACACACACACACACACACACACACAGACGCAGAGCCTGTCCATAAACAGTACAGACCCAGGTAATCTCCATGGGAAAATGAGAGGGTGATGGTGTTGGTGAAAGAGTGGAGGGAACAGTGAGATCTTAGCTTCTTGTGTATTTGTAGGGAAATCTACCAAACACAACAGGTCTGTGGAGTGATGCAGAATCATACTACAGACAGTAAGGCAGCCAGTAGAGGTGTGAGGAAGATACAGTAGAGGTGTGAGGGGAGAGACAGTAGAGGTGTGAGGAAGAGACAGTAGGGGTGTGAGGAAGAGACAGTAGAGGTGTGAGGGGTGAGACAGTAGAGGTGTGAGGGGAGAGACAGTAGAGGTGTGAGGGAGAGACAGTAGAGGTGTGAGGGGAGAGACAGTAGAGGTGTGAGGGGAGAGACAGTAGAGGTGAGGGGAGAGACAGTAGAGGTGTGAGGTGAGAGACAGTAGAGGTGTGAGGGAGAGACAGTAGAGGTGTGAGGGTGAGACAGTAGAGGTGTGAGGGTGAGACAGTAGAGGTGTGAGGGGAGAGAGGAACACACTGTCTGGTACCTGAGCTATCTGGATCCCCAGCAGAGGCCTGACTGACACAAACACACACACACCAGTGGAGGCTGGTGGGAGTAGCTATAGGAGGATGGGCTCATTGTAATGGCTGGAATGGAATCAATGGAACGGAGTCAAACATGGCTTCCATAAGTTTGATGTGTTTACCTCTGTTCCATCTATTCCATTCCAGCCATTACAATGAGCCCATCCTCCTATAGCTACTCCCACCAGCCTCCACTGGCGCTTGAGTTGACTACTGAAGTGTGGTGTGTTGGTCTAGTACCTACTAAACTGTGCTGTGTAGTGATAGTAGTGTAGTGGAAGATACTAAACCCAGAGCACAAGCATCACAACCACACAACAACAGAAGGGTATGGTAGGTTAAGAAAGGTGTGGTCAGTTCAGAACGGTGTGGTCAGTTCAGAAAGGTGTGGTCAGTTCAGAACGGTGTGGTCAGTTCAGAACGGTGTGGTCAGTTCAGAAGGGTGTGACCTTGTTAAAGAGAGGATCAATACTGGGGGGTGTGATGTCACATAGTGAGGACAGGAGGAGAGGACAGGAGGTTAGAGGACAGGAGGAGAGGACAGGAAGTGTGGACAGGATAAATAAAGGACAGGAGAATGGAGGACAGGAGGAGAGGACAGGAAGTTAGAGGACAGGAGAAGAGGACAGGATGTTAGAGGACAGGAGGAGAGGACAGGAGGTGTGGACAGGAGAATAGAGGACAGGATGTTAGAGGACAGGAGGAGAGGACAGGAGGTTAGAGGACAGGAGGAGAGGACAGGAGGTGTGGACAGGAGAATAGAGGACAGGAGGAGAGGACAGGAGAATAGAGGACAGGAGAATAGAGGACAGGATGTTAGAGGACAGGAGGAGAGGACAGGAGAATAGAGGAAAGGAGGTTAGAGGACAGGAGGAGAGGACAGGATAATAGAGGACAGGAGGTTAGAGGACAGGAGGAGAGGACAGGACGTTAGAGGACAGGAGGAGAGGACAGGAGGAGAGGACAGGATGAGAGGACAGGAGGTGAGGACAGGAGAATAGAGGACAGGAGGTTAGAGGACAGGAGGTTAGAGGACAGGAGGAGAGGACAGGAGGTTAGAGGACAGGAGGACAGAGGAAAGGAGGAGAGGACAGGAGGAGAGGACAGGAGGTGAGGACAGGAGAATAGAGGACAGGAGAATAGAGGACAGGAGGTTAGAGGACAGGAGGACAGAGGAAAGGAGCAGAGGACAGGAGGTGAGGACAGGAGAATAGAGGACAGGAGAATAGAGGAAAGGAGGAGAGGACAGGAGGAGAGGACAGGAGGTGAGGACAGGAGAATACAGGACAGGAGGTTAGAGGACAGGAGAATAGAGGACAGGAGAATAGAGGAAAGGAGGAGAGGACAGGAGGAGAGGACAGGAGGTGAGGACAGGAGAATACAGGACAGGAGGTTAGAGGACAGGAGGACAGAGGAAAGGAGGAAAGGACAGGAGGAGAGGACAGGAAGTGAGGACAGGAGAATAGAGGACAGGAGGTTAGAGGACAGGAGGACAGAGGAAAGGAGCAGAGGACAGGAGGTGAGGACAGGAGGATAGAGAACAGGAGGTTAGAAGACAGGAGGTTAGAAGACAGTAGGTTAGAGGACAGGAGGTTAGAGGACAGGAGGATAGAGGACACGAGGATAGAGGACAGGAGGATAGAAGACAGGAGGATAGAAGACAGGAGGATAGAGGACAGGAGGATAGAGGACAGGAGGATAGAGGACAGGAGGATAGAGGACAGGAGGATAGAGGACAGGAGGATAGAGAACAGGAGGATAGAGGACAGGAGGATAGAGAACAGGAGGTTAGAAGACAGGAGGTTAGAAGACAGGAGGACAGAGGGTAAAACATCACACTACAGCGCCAAACAACAAGATGAAATGTATTGGACAGTTTCTGTCAGTCCAGTTTTTCTGGATCAGTCCATGGTCCACTGTCAGGCGTCTTCTCCTTAGGTCAGTAGGTGGTTGAACAACATGGGCTTGTTAAAAGCCAAGTCCCCAGGTTAAAATAAAACGTTAGTCCACTGGTAGAATAATCAATCGCTCCTATCCTTCTCTCTTCAACTCACACTGTATGTAGATGTTCATATGCTTTTCTCCATTTAGGTGCTCCTCCTCTCTCAGACCTGGTAATAAATGTTCTCTCCTCTCCTCCTCTCTCAGACCTGGTAATAAATGTTCTCTCCTCTCCTCCTCTCCTCCTCTCTCAGACCTGGTAATAAATGTTCTCTCCTCTCCTCCTCTCTCAGACCTGGTAATAAATGTTCTCTCCTCTCCTCCTCTCTCAGACCTGGTAATAAATGTTCTCTCCTCCTCTCTCAGACTTTATAATAAATGTTTGCTGGGCTCTGCGGAGGCATCTCCTGTACGATATAAACAGGGTGTCCGTAGTCACCGCTCACTTTCTCGTAGTGAGGGCAGTAGTTATTCTCTGTCCTCAGCGGGATGATGATGTCACTGGGTTCCGTTCCGGCTGTGCCCCCGCTGCCAGGCAGCTTGTTCTGATTGGACAGCGTGCTGAGTGACAGGGCGGAAGGGTGGGGCTGAGCGTGAGAGTGCTTCCGGGATCTCTTCCTCATCTTGATGAGCAGGATGATGAGGAAGAGGATGAGGAGGAGGAAGATGATGCAGCCGGCTCCGATGGCTGAGAACACAGCGACCTTTGACCCCAGGATGCCGTCACTGCTGCTGGAGCCTCCTGACCTGTTGTCCTGGTTTATAGAGTCTGGAGGAGGGAGGGGAAGAGAGAGGGGGGTAGCGAAAGAAGGAGGGGGGGAGAAAGAGTGAGTTTGTACAATGCGACCCATCGTGCATTCAAATACAGAAATATATGTATATGATTATTGTTTTATAGCTTAACGAAATGACGATGAATTCTTCATATTTCTTTAGGGTGATTGACAAGTGCTAATGATGTCATCTAATTGAATTAGTTTCATCAAGGTGACCCTGTAATGTAATCTGTGGTTAACAGCCAACATCACTCAGATTAATAGGATTGATACAGACGAGGCAATAGCTAAGTCTACAGAAAGGTGTTTCGGGGAGAGGCCTGGGGATAGGCCAGGGGAGAGGTCAGGGGAGAGGCCAGGGGAGAGGCCAGGGGACAGGCCAGGGGACAGGCCAGGGGAGAGGCCAAGTGAGAGGCCAGGGTAGAGAACAGGCCAGGGGACAGGCTAGGAAACAGACCAGGGGAGAGGCCAAGTGAGAGGCCAGGGTAGAGAACAGGCCAGGGAAGATACGCACATCTGACTCTGTTTCATTTCTTTGTGTAGGGGGGTGAGAGGGGGTGAGAGGGGGGTGGGAGGGGATGAGAGGGGATGAGAGGGGGTGAGAGGGGGTGAGAAGGGGTGAGAGGGGGTTGGGAAGGACGGTTACTGGAAAAAAAGAGTGACTAGCTCCTCAAGTGACTGAAATCGGAGCAGAATCAAATCTGTTTCCCATGTACAGTGGGGCAAAAAAGTATTTAGTCAGCCACCAATTGTGCAAGTTCTCCCACTTAAAAATATGAAAGAGGCCTGTAATGTTCATCATAGATACACTTCAACTATGACAGACAAAATGAGAAAAAAAATCCAGAAAATCACATTGTAGGATTTTTAATGAATATATTTGCAAATTATGGTGGAAAATAAGTATTTGGTCACCTACAAACAAGCAAGATTTCTGGCTCTCACAGACCTGTAACTTCTTCTTTAAGAGGCTCCTCTGTCCTCCACTCGTTACCTGTATTAATGGCACCTGTTTGAACTTGTTATCAGTATAAAAGGCACCTGTCCACAACCTCAAACAGTCACACTGCAAACTCCACTATGGCCAAGACCAAAGAGCTGTCAAAGGATCCCAGAAACAAAATCGTAGACCTGCACCAGGCTCGGAAGACTGAATCTGCAATAGGTAAGCAGCTTGGTTTGAAGAAATCAACTGTGGGAGCAATTATTAGGAAATGGAAGACATACAAGACCACTGATAATCTCCCTCGATCTGGGGCTCCACGCAAGATCTCACCCCGTGGAATCAAAATGATCACAAGAACGGTGAGCAAAAATCCCAGAACCACACGGGGGGGACCTAGTGAATTACCTGCAGAGAGCTGGGACCAAAGTAACAAAGCCTACCATCAGTAGCACACTACGCCGCCAGGGATTCAAATCCTGCAGTGCCAGACGTGTCCCCCTGCTTAAGCCAATACATGTCCAGGCCAGTCTGAAGTTTGCTAGAGAGCATTTGGATGATCCAGAAGAAGATTGGGAGAATGTCATATGGTCAGATGAAACCAAAATATAACTTTTTGGTAAAAACTCAACTCATCGTGTTTGGAGGACAAAGAATGCTGAGTTGCATCCAAAGAACACCATACCTACTGTGAAGCATGGGGGTGGAAACATCATGCTTTGGGGCTGTTTTTCTGCAAAGGAACCAGGACGACTGATCCGTGTAAAGGAAAGAATGAATGGGGCCATGTATCGTGAGATTTTGAGTGAAAACCTCCTTCCATCAGCAAGGGCATTGAAGATGAAACGTGGCTGGGTCTTTCAGCATGACAATGATCCCAAACACACCGCCTGGGCAACGAAGGAGTGGCTTCGTAAGAAGCATTTCAAGGTCCTGGAGTGGCCTAGCCAGTCTCCAGATCTCAACCCCATAGAAAATCTTTGGAGGGAGTTGAAAGTCTGTGTTGCCCAGCAACAGCTCCAAAACATCACTGCTCTAGAGGAGATCTGCATGGAGGAATGGGCCAAAATACCAGCAACAGTGTGTGAAAACCTTGAAGACTTACAGAAAACTTTTGACCTCTGTCATTCCCAACAAAGGGTATACAACAAAGTATTGAGATAAACTTTTGTTATTGACCAAATACTTATTTTCCACCATAATTTGCAAATAAATTCATAAAAAATCCTACAATTTGTTTTTCTGGATTTTTTTTCTCATTTTGTCTGTCATAGTTGAAGTGTACCTATGATGAAAATTACAGGCTTCTCTCATCTTTTTAAGTGGGAGAACTTGCACAATTGGTGGCTGACTAAATACTTTTTTGCCCCACTGTATATCAGCAGCTGCTGCCAGGAATCTCTCTCAGTCACTTTCTCCCTGTCCACACTTCTCTCTCCACCTTCTCTCTCTACCTTCTCTCTCTACCTTCTCTCTATACCTTCTCTCTCTCTACCTTCTCTCTCTCCTTCTCTCTCTACTTCTCTCTCTACCTTCTCTCTCTACTTCTCTCTCCTCTCTCCACCTTCTCTCTCTACCTCTCTATACCTTCTCTCTCTACTTCTCTCTCTCCTTCTCTCTCTACCTTCTCTCTCTACTTCTCTCTACCTTCTCTCTCTACTTCTCTCTCTCTCATTCTCTCTCTACCTTCTCTCTCCTTCTCTCTCTACCTTCTCTCTCTCTCCTTCTCTCTCTACCTTATCCCTCTCCTTCTCTCTCTACTTTCTCTCTCTACCTTCTCTCTCTACCTTCTCTCTGTCTCATTCTCTCTCTCCTTCTCTCTCTACCTTCTCTCTCTACCTTCTCTCTCTCCTCTCTCTACCTTTTCTCTCTACCTTCTCTCTCTCCTCTCTCTACCTTTTCTCTCTACCTTCTCTCTCTCCTTCTCTCTCTACCTTCTCTCTCCTTCTCTTTCTACTTTCTCTCTCTCCTTCTCTCTCTACCTTCTCTCTCTCCTTCTCTCTCTACCTTCTCTCGCTCCTTCTCTCTCTACCTTCTCTCTCTACCTTCTCTCTCTCCTTCCCTCTCTCCTTCCCTCTCTCCTTCTCTCTCTACCTTCTCTCTCTCCTTCTCTCTCTACCCACACTTTTCATGGGGTCGATATTCTTTAGGTCCTATTTGTTCTGTAAGGTTCAGCTGGGTTCTGTCAGGTTCTAATGGGGTTAGGGTTGTTATCTCACCAGTGTTGCCTGGCTCTCCTGCCCCAGGCAGCAGGTTGTCCTCAGGGCTAGGACTGAAGTCTCCTCCCAGACTGTTGTCGTTCTCTCTCTCTGGTTCCTCTGGTAATACAGGGTCTGGTAGAACAGTGTTGGGGTCTGAAACATAGGACACCGTGATAAATATCTCTGTATGATAGTAATACACAGAGACACACACGAACGTACACGCACAAGCGTGCACACACATATGCACACAAGCGCAAACACTCAGCAGTCTAGGGGACAGAACACACTGACATGGCAAAATGAGGTTAAGAAAATTATATATTTGGTTTTTATTGTTATTCATTATTCATATCTGTAAAAGGCCATAATATGTCTTATTTATATGTCTGGTTTTAACATTACTGCTGAGTAAAGGAGAGCAGAGGAGAGAAGAGAAGAGGAAAAGAAAGGAGAGGAGAGGAGAGGAGAGGAGAGGAGAGGAGAGGAAAGGAGAGGAGAGGAGAGGAAAAGAGAGGAGAGGAGAGCAGAGGAGAGAAGAGAAGAGAGGAGAGGAGAGGAGAGGAGAGGAGAGGAAAAGAGAGGAGAGGAGAGGAGAGGAGAGGAGAGGAGAGGAGAGGAAAAGAGAGGAGAGGAGAGGAGAGGAAAAGAGAGGAGAGGAGAGGAGAGCAGAGGAGAGGAGAGAAGAGAAGAGAAGAGAAGAGGAGAGGAGAGGAGAGGAGAGGAGAGGAGAGGAGAGGAGAGGAGAGGAGAGGAGAGGAGAAGAGAGGAGAGGAGAGGAGAGGAGAGGAGAGGAAAAGAGAGGAGAGGAGAGGAAAAGAGAGGAGAGGAGAGGAGAGGAGAGCAGAGCAGAGGAGAGAAGAGAAGAGAAGAGGAGAGGAGAGGAGAGGAGAGGAGAGGAGAGGAGAGGAGAGGAGAGGAGAGGAGAGGAGAGGAGAGGAAAAGAGAGGAGAGGAGAGGAGAGGAGAGGAGAGGAAAAGAGAGGAGAGGAGAGGAAAAGAGAGGAGAGGAGAGGAGAGGAGAGCAGAGGAGAGAAGAGAAGAGAAGAGAAGAGGAGAGGAGAGGAGAGGAGAGGAGAGGAGAGGAGAGGAGAGGAAAAGAGAGGAGAGGAGAGGAGAGGAGAGGAGTTTGAGGATAAGTCAGCTCTAAAGATAATAGTGTTCATAGAGGGAACAGTTGGTTTATATCTCTAACTGTTGTAGAGGGAACAGTTGGTTTATCAATTTAACTGTTGTAGAGGGAACAGTTGGTTTATATCAATCTAACTGTTGTAGAGGGAACAGTTGGTTTATATCTCTAACTGTTGAAGAGGGAACAGTTGGTTTATCAATCTAACTGTTGTAGAGGGAACAGTTGGTTTATATCTCTAACTGTTGTAGAGGGAACAGTTGGTTTATATCAATCTAACTGTTGTAGAAGGAACAGTTGGTTTATCAATCTAACTGTTGTAGAGGGAACAGTTGGTTTATATCTCTAACTGTTGTAGAGGGAACAGTTGGTTTATCAATCTAACTGTTGTAGAGGGAACAGTTGGTTTATCAATCTAACTGTCGTAGAGGGAACAGTTGGTTTATATCTCTAACTGTTGTAGAGGGAACAGTTGGTTTATATCTCTAACTGTTGTAGAGGGAACAGTTGGTTTATATCTCTAACTGTTGTAGAGGGAACAGTTGGTTTATATCTCTAACTGTTGTAGAGGGAACATTTGGTTTAAATCTCTAACTGTTGTAGAGGGAACAGTTGGTTTATCAATCTAACTGTTGTAGAGGGAACAATTGGTTTAAATCTCTAACTGTTGTAGAGGGAACAGTTGGTTTATATCTCTAACTGTTGTAGAGGGAACAGTTGGTTTATATCTCTAACTGTTGTAGAGGGAACAGTTGGTTTAAATCTCTAACTGTTGTAGAGGGAACAGTTGGTTTATCAATCTAACTGTCGTAGAGGGAACAGTTGGTTTATCAATCTAACTGTTGTAGAGGGAACAGTTGGTTTATATCAATCTAACTGTTGTAGAGGGAACAGTTGGTTTATATCTCTAACTGTTGTAGAGGGAACAATTGGTTCAACAATCAACAGTTGGTTCAATCAACCATGTTTATGTGTCTAAGACAGGACTGGATCGTGTCTACGTGTCTAAGACAGGACTGGACCGTGTCCAGGTGTCTAAGGCAGGACAGGACCGTGTCCAGGTGTCTAAGGCAGGACTGGACCGTGTCTACGTGTCTAAAACAGGACTGGACCGTGTCTACGTGTCTAAGACAGGACTGGACCTTGTCTACGTGTCTAAGGCAGGACTGGACCGTGTCCAGGTGTCTAAGGCAGGACTGGACCGTGTCTACGTGTCTAAGACAGGACTGGACCGTGTCTACGTGTCTAAGGCAGGACTGGACCGTGTCCAGGTGTCTAAGGCAGGACTGGACCGTGTCTATGTGTCTAAGACAGGACTGGACCGTGTCTACGTGTCTAAGACAGGACTGGACCGTGTCCAGGTGTCTAAGACAGGGCTGGACCTTGTCTATGTGTCTAAGGCAGGACTAGA